>NW_009604225.1:49681-92597 GCF_000690535.1 Cariama cristata | reverse complement strand
CCTGGTCTGTTGGAAGGTGTCCCTGCTCATGGCAGGTGGGTTGGAACTAGACGAGCTTTATGGTCCCTTCCAACCAAACCATTCTGTGATTCTATGATTGCATCCCCTCACGGGACGCTGCTGAGCCCCACTGCCCACTCAGCAGCAATGTGGTGCCACAGCCACAGCCAGCTGTCCTTCAGCTCGCATCACCCTTCAGGGCACCTCACGGCACCCTTCTCCAGAGGCAGTTGTACACAAGCCCTTTCCCTGGCTGCAAAGCTGTTTTCTGCTCCCGCTTTGCCATTGCTCATTCCCACACCCACCCTGCAGCTCAGCACCCTCCCTCTCCTGCCAGCACCTTCTCTCTCCTTGCTGGGTCCATGTTAAAAAA
The DNA here is from genome assembly GCF_000690535.1 of Cariama cristata. Taxonomy (NCBI): domain Eukaryota; kingdom Metazoa; phylum Chordata; class Aves; order Cariamiformes; family Cariamidae; genus Cariama; species Cariama cristata. The sequence goes on along the minus strand of NW_009604225.1, from coordinate 92,224 downwards.
TCCTCAGTGCAGATTTGCACTGAGCTCTTTGGTCAAAGGGGGCCACTCCTGCAAGGAGAGCTGGCAAATAGAAAAGAAAGTTCATCTCTGCCTTTTGGTGCTAAAGCATCCATGCATTACCAACTCACTCCTCCTGAAAGTCCTTCTGGTTTGCTCACACACCTCACCTGATAATGCAAAACTTGTCCTTCCTTCCCACCTCACGCACAATATGAACATACGTGCACATACGCACACACAAATATAAACATTCGATTAATCTCATGGTTAGGATTGTTATTTCTTTTTAGGTGCTAGTGGGCTGTAGCAAGTCAGAACATTCCCAAAGCAAAGCTGCTTTATTACCAATTTTGAAAATGTCCCTATCCATCATTATCAAATATCCTAAATACCCATGTTCAGCAGCATTCTGCTGGTACTTAGATTATGAGTCACTGGGTAATTTAGCCCTGCGAGGGAGATTGTAAGCTGTTCTCCCCGTCTTTTCCAGAGAGGAGATGCCAGTGGGGGACCTTCATTAATATTCACTGTAATGTACATCTGTTTGCCCCCTCAACCGCTGCATGAAAATACACAGGGAGAGGGGGAAGGGCAGAGGTAGAGCTTCAAAATGTTTGTAGCTAAGGCAGGAGCCAGGGATGCACCCTGAGCTGTTCCTGTCAGGGACGGCGAACATTTACCATCTCTACGAGCCATTCTTTGCAGCCTTATAAGCACTGAAGCATTTGAAATAAGAAAGGCGTGAGCTGTGGCTGAGGCATAATAACGGAGCTCAGGTTGATAATGCTCCTCAACAGCTCAGTGTTAGCACTGGATCTTGGGTGTGGATGCGAGTGACCCACTTAAGATGTATTTTTTTGTTGCTGTTGTTCAGAAAACCTCACCGTCTACCTTCTGTCCCATTGAGACTCAGCTACGACAGAGTCATACTTCATATTCATCTATAGGAACATCTGGCCCATGTCTAACATTTAATTTCCACACCATTAGAGTCAAACAATACGTGTACATCAGTAGATAATGTAATGCATTATCACGCAAGGCAGAGAGCAGCAATTTATTAGCCTAATTTAAAATAGCCTTCAGCAAAAAATAGTGCATCTTAATTCATGGATCTGAAAGGAACGACATATTTTCCTGTAAAATGCAAAGGTATGAACAGAGACATGCTTTTCCACAGTGGTGCATATATTATTTCTTTTTCTTGTAAATCTTTTAAAAGATGAAATATCAGTTCTCTGTACCAAAAAAAAAAAAAAAAAGAAAAAAGGAAAAGTTCAAAACCAAGGTACATCCATAATAATACAAAAGGAGATATCTTACCAAGGGGACAAAAGAGAAAAAGCTGCCCCAGAACACAAGCAAAAGTGACCTTTCCTTTACAGTGAAGTTGTGATCTGAATGTGAAGATCACTCAGACTTTCCATGCTCATATTTGAACAAATCCAGGCTCCTCAAGTGTACATCAAGCATTTCCTCTTCTTTTTTAACTATTTTTTAAATCTGTCTTTTCCAATAAAGAACATTCCCTAGATAGGACCAAAAATATCAAAACAAATTAGAAGCCTTTACCACCCTAGCAAAATGAGTCACTTTTCACAAGCCTTTAATCAAAGACCATAACTACCTTCTAGGGGGAAATTAACTTCCCAAATGGCAGAGCAGCACCAGGCTTATGTGCCACCCAAAGTTCACTTCAGTTCTCTGAAGCGGGATGAATTTTCTCACTTTTGGTTAATAAATACATCATGGACTCTGGCCATACTGCTCACCTCCTATCTCTAATATACCCAAAGTTCACAGCTGTCTGAAGCTGAGATCTGTGTTCAGCATCATTTTTATCTATCCTTTTTTTATTTGACATCAAAATGGCATTGAAAAAAATACATAGTCAGGGGCCTTGGAGTAAAGTCTAATCCAATAAATCCCAAATTGTTTTTCCCACAGTGGAACAACTGTGCTAGGAGAACTGGGGGGCTGCCCTGCCCAGTCTAGAGTACAGCCCAGAGGTGGGAGAGTGCCCACTCCCTCAATAGCACTTTAGAAGCAAGCAATACTATGTGGGCAGCTCAGTCCTGACGGCACGTGTCGGGTGCTTTGAGAGCTTCTTGGGACACTTAGGTAGGAGAAGCCACAGGTCTAGATCTGATCAGCTTGAGCCCTGTCAAAACTGGAACCATGCAATATTTGAAGCAGAACTTTTATATGACCAGGAAACCTTTAAGGTAAAAAAATAAAAACTTGCTTATCTTTAAAATCTGTGTCAGCACCACCCTTGTTTGGCAGCACCTGAATGGTGCCAAGATCTCAGCTGTGGACTTTGCCCCAGACAACACATAAATGAAAATCCCAAACAGAAGAAGCCTTACAGTTAGTTAGTCTTTCAGTTACCGCCACTTCATCACAACAAAGTGCTCCATTCAGTGGGCTTTCTGAGAAGGTGTATGAGCACACCAGCACACCTCGGTCAGGTCCAGTACAGTCTGGAGGTGACCCAAGGAGAGAGCTGCAAGTTGTCAAGGACAATGAAACTGGAGATACAGCCCCATGCAGAGCATCCCACAGCAAAACCGTGACAGGGCATGCCTGTCAGCAGCAACAAGGGGAATTTGGGAGTTGAAGCTGAAAAAACGATGTATTTGACCGAACTAAAGAAGCCTTACTTCGACTGGGGAGACAGTCTCCCTGCTCGGAGGAGGGCTGGTACTCTTGTACTTATAAAAATACTCTGCTGCTGGCTTAAAACATGAACAGCAGCAAGAATAGGCAGGATCCAAGATCCAGGTGAGAGTGATCCAGCTCAGCAGTCAAACAGACCCCTGCTCTTCTGAAAAGAGGAGGACTATACAAGCAGGTGGTCCTGGAGATTTAGAAAGCATCACACTTGACACATGTCCACTTGACATATGTCAAGAGAAAGAGAAAACCAATCAATCTTACAGCGAACAAAAGTCATCTCATCCATCTGGCTGGTGTAATGGAAAGCTTCGTTGGGATGGTTTACTAATTGGCTGCAATACAGCACCGTGGCTTGGGGCAGGTGGAGTGGGGGACCAGTCTTAGTTTGTGTGTGAAAGAAGTGAAAGATGGCACATTAGCAAAAGGTTTTGGCTACTCATCTCAGCTGCAAAAGAAGGGGAGAGTCTTCTGTCTACCTGGCGCCATAGTAAATCAGTGGCCTTGAAAAGGCTGGTGTATCTTACCTGACCTTCTGTTTATCATCCCTTTACTGAGGCAGCTGGACACTCTCCTAGCACGATTACCACCCTTGCAGGGATGTAGCTTACGCTGAGATACCTGCATCTCTCTCGGAAGGAAATAAGACAAAGAAAAGGTGCTTGCATTAATGCTGCCTCAGGGCACCAGCAAGTTACGGGTTGGTGGGTTTTACAAGACTACTTACTATGCTACTCAATTAAAAAAAAAGAGCAGTTACCATAGCAACACCCACATCTAATGGCTCTTATGCTACCTCTGAGATACAAAGCACCTTCTTACAGAGATACATTGACCAATACAGCATGTCGTGGGAAGTTTTATGCTTCTAGCAATGGTTTAAGGGGGAGAATGTGTGTTCCAATAACCAGACATATTTATATCCCCAGGTTGTAATATTAATTTATAACAAATTATTTTGGTTCCTTGATATCTCTTTTCTTCTCATTACCATTTCCTTTCTAATAGCATCTTCATTTCTTCTTTTCCTCCCCCCTGGATGGATGATATTTGATTAAGCAGAGGATGAGATTTGCATATGGGAGCTCAGGGATATGTCCAGCAGTTCGGTGGGTCATATCTGTCTGTAGATCTCGTATCTAGGAAATGCTACCACTTTATCACAGCTGAACAGTCACGGCCAAGTGGAAGCCAGGGGCTAGAAGGTGTTTGTGGAACGCAGTCTGACACTACTGGTGGTAAAGGATGGCTTTGCTGTCCTAAAAAGGGATGGAAGGCAACTTTTTTTTTATTTTTCTTGCCTAGGAGGGAAAAGTGGGAAGGTGAGGGGCTGGTACATCTCCCCCAGGGGTGGAGAAGAAGGTGTGGAAGTCTCTTTCTTGTCCTTCATTACAGGCATGGAAGAATGGGAGAGAAGTTACAAGACCCCTTGAACATGGCAAGGGCCAAGCTAACATCCCCGCAGGCATGCTGGAGCTGGAGGGCCACTGTCAGAAATGTGAGGAAGAGAGAAGGGACAGCTGGGCCTCAGGATGTCCTCCTCACCCCTCAGACCTCTCTGTGGACATTTTATTTCTTCGCAACAAGTCACAGAGGCCACATGCGCTGTTTGTAGAACAGCAAGATACTGCAGGATGCTGTATCCCCTGTCCCCAACCACTGCTTTAAATATATCCCTACAAAGTGGTACGTTGCTGGACCATCGTCACTTGGGAAGGCAGGACTGGCTCCTGCCCCACGGGGAGCTTGGAGGGGTGAGGGGCAATGCAAGAGTCACAGAGCTTCTTACCTTTCCCTGGGCAAAGCCCAGCTTGGGTTCTCTGGGTCTCACAGCTCCCCTGCTACTTCAGCTCCTATCATGTTTCTGAAAAGTGGGGTCAAAGCTGACAATTAGTTTCCAAAAAAAAAAAAAAAAAAAAAAAAAAAGTGAATCTTCAGTAACGTCTGATTTACAGTCTTCTAATTATCTAGCTAGCCCAGTAGGAGAGGAACAACATGTTTGTCCTTCCTACATCAAATATTCCTTGTAAACCTAAAAAAAAAATCCAGACAAAAATCCTAATGATTTAAAGAAAGAGACAGATACAGATTAATCACAGTAATCACTATTTAGATATAGATTATCTGCATAAACACAGGGCACTGCTATTTTGTTACTGCAGCATCACTGAAAAATCTCTTTCATTCACATAGCAAGACTGAGTATCAGTTCCATGTGATTTTTTCCACGAACAAAGGGCTCCGTGTATTATTTGCGATGCTCCTAATTTTTAATTACCCCAAATTAAAACAATGGGATGATATATGATGAGTGAAACCAAGCATATGTTAAAAACGTCTAAACAGTTTTACCTGGGAAAATGAACAGAAACATAAATTGCTTGTAGTGCATATTTAAAAATTCAATAGCAAGCTAAAATTATCATTTGCATTAATGTATTCCAAAATATGAATTATTAAGTGATTCACATTGGCGCAACAAAAGCCAGTTTGGAGAACCTAGCTTTGGCCTGAAGCATCCCTCAGCAGCCTTATCTTCCCAGTCTGCTCTAAATAGCGCTAAATATATAAAGGAAAAGCTTCTAATTAGAAAAATGTATACACAACACCTGTATGAAAAAAAAAACCCTCCCCGTTTCCAAGTGGCTTTAAAAAAAAAAAACCCTCTCAAACAAAAGAAATTCAAATATTCAATGCTATTCAAGTCTCGTCTCTTTTTCTCTCTTTCCTTTTTTAACCCCCTTTGCACTTTGCTCTCCTGTAATTTTCTCCTTCATTTTAATCCCAGCCATTGCTTGCTTGCTTTTAATTTTATTTTTTTTTTTTTTTTTAAAAATCCCTTCGTTCTTTAAGTACAATTCCATTGTTTAGAGGTCAAGGCAACGACCTGCCAAGAAGGAAGCGTGGCAAGCACCTGTGCGAGGGATGCTGGTGGAGCAGCCGGGTGGTGGGATGAGGAGGCTTTTCCGTCTGTGGGGCAGGAGCTCCGTCTTTCTTCTCTACAGAGCAGCAGGACGGAGTCTGCAGGATGGGGAGGCTGACTTCAAGCAGAAACGTTATTCAGCGCTTCATCCAACAACATCTTAATTCACAGAGTAATACTTCCTCCTCTGCATTGTGTAAGGAGGGAGAAACCTGTCAGCAAGGTTTTCTGGGACTGGGACTTAGACTTCATAACTCAGAATCCCTTTATAGGGGATTTTTTTTTTAAACTCCTGCCTTCTTGTTCTGGGCTGAGGAAGTGAGAGCCTGATGGATAGCAAGACAAACAAGTGCTAGTTAAAGCGGGACAGCCCAGTGATGGAAAAGCAGTCCCAGATCACTCTTGGACTCCTGTCCTCCTTCTGATGTGCTGAAGGTCAAGCAATGAGTTTGTGGAAGAGCCAGAGTTCGGAGCCTGTATTCCCACTGCTCTGCTTTCACCACACAGGCTCGATTTCCCAGAACACTTCCTTAGCTCCAGTTGCCTTCAGTGAGAGGACGATTGCAAAATAGCTTTGACTAATCAAGGCTGAGATGCTGCCGCCACTTCTCAAAACAGTTTACCAGTCATAAATGCCAGATCTGTGATGTGTGTTGCACAGCCCAAGTTTGCAGACTTCCTCCGGCACTGACACACAAAGCTCAGCGGTTCTGAAACTGAGTTTCTCTTCATGCCACATGTGATTACAGATATATTCTGACTCACTATTTCCATTTCTCTTATGTATTAGTAAAAAGGAAAAAATGGTTGGAAAAAGTTATCTCTCGAGCATTATTTCTATAAAAATTCATTTTATATGCAAAGTGTTACACTGCTCTGGGAAAAGTGACACTGAAGGACTTATGTGTAATTATGTCTATGTGTTGTGTGCCTGATGAGCTATGCTAATAAAAAGACAAAAAGTGGACATGACATTTACCCAGTACAATAAACATAGGTCAAAAAATAAGTTGCCATGAGATCATTAGGAGCACAGTTATGCACAAATAGCTTTACATGGCCAGCAGTCTTGCTAGTCCAGTGTCTTGTCACCACAGAAGCATCCTTAGAAACCCTGGTTCCCAGGAATATTTTAATCCCAGTCCCCACTCATTAGAAATGGGTAGAAACCTTGAAGTTGAAGAGTTTCTTTTGCTTTTGTCAAATTTGTTAGCCTGGCTGGATATTTTTGTTATCTCGCTAAGTATGAAGTCCTTTAAGAAAAAAAAAAAAAATCTGCTATGTTCTTGGCCCCTGAGATTTCCTGGAGCAGTGAATAGATTAGTTACATGCACGCAGGCATTAACAAAAAAAAAAAAAAAAAAAAAAAATCATCTGTCTTTCATTAGCTTTGAATTTCCTACTTTCCTATGTCTTTGAATTTCCCACTTTCCTATGTCTTTGAATTTCCCTGTGTTCTGGTACCAGGGTCCCATCACACTCGCTGGGAGAGGAGCAGGGAGGGCAGTAGCTGCAGAACAAGTACCTGCTCCTATAAAACTCCCATGTTTCTCCCGAGGAGATCCTAGCCCAAAGCGCAGCTCTCAAGCTTGCCTGACAAGTCCATGCTTTGTGCATGCCCTCTGTTGGTTGACCTAGGGAGATTGAACATCACTCAAAGTACGTGGAGATCAAAGCCTGCGGAGATGCTGTTCCACGTGAACTTCCAGGTGGCCAGGAAATGCTGAGAGATGAACTGCAAGAGGAGAGTCTACTCTGGCCCACTTTGCCCACCCTTACTTCAGACACCCATCTCACGCTTTGCTGCTTTTCATGAGATGAGGTCCCTAGTCTGAAGTCAAAGTAGGTAAGGTGACCTGGCTCCACCTACCCCTGAAGATGTATTCCCAGGTAAACACACTGGCCCCTGAAGGGATGCTTCCAGTCACTGGTGGTCTTCAGCGGCCAGATCCCCCCTGATTCTCCATATGGGACAGAACTGAAGCCAACGGTTCCCCCCAAACCATCCCATGCCTCATCGTATCAAACCACGGCTATGGAAAGGGGTACCTCACCAGGAAACCTTGGGGGCTGAGCACCCTGCTTCACATTCTTTTTTGGCAAAGTTTCCAACCTCCTCCTGGCCCAGCAAGCCCAGGGTGGAAAGAGCCCATTTTGGGCATCTCATAGCTGGATCCTAGGACATCTCCCCCTTACATCGATCTGCATTGGGGCAGCAATTGCTGCTCGGGCCCCTTCTTGGAGATGGCTTGCTCCCACCTGCCGAGCTCAGCCGGGCAGTGGTGAGTCAGGGGCCACGCTTGCCCATTTCTCCACATTGTTTCACGTTCAGTTAAAAACAAAGCTGTCAGTAATTAACAAAACATGAGATATTTGAGAAACCAGATTTGCCAAGCTGCTATTTTAGCAAATCATAACGGTGTCGCTGCCAAAATCATCACTTCTCCCCTCTGCCCTCCCTCCCCCCGTAATTGAAAAAATTGAAATTGAAAAACTCTGTGTGCAGGAAGAAAGTGAGATTCAAAGAGAGATGGGGTTTTTCAGTTTGTTACACTACCAATGCAAAACATGCCATAAAAAAATTAACGGCACCGTCTAAAAAATTCTCGCTTCTTTGAATTTTTCTTGCTGTCTGATTAATAATAAGCAAGCTGGTCCTAATCAAACAAAGCAAGCACCTACCAAACAGTTTTGTGAAAAAATTATCATTCTCTTCCATTAAACAGAAGGAGATTCAGGCTGGCAGAGTTGTAATAATTCATACGATGCGGTTCGTAGGCCAGGAGTAAAGTACCCAGCTCCAAGGGCCCAGTCCAGCACACAAACTGCTGGACCGCAATGTTGTCCCCTCCAGTGGATGAGCTTGGTCGCAGGAGGGGTTCCCAACATCAGAAGTTATTACAGGCCTCATTCTGAACCACATTTATTTAGTGTTTTAAGATGTACATAACTCTTGTATCTCACAAGCTGTTAACTGGAACTGAGAGCTCTCACCTTCTCACCAGAGTTGCTTAGTATTAGGCAAAACCCAATGAATCCTGCAGTCTATAAAACCTTATTGTCTAGATGTGTATGTACTTCAAGCAGCTACATATTGACCAGCCTTCAAGCTTTGTTCCGAGTTCAACAGTGCTAGCAAACGACCTTGCTATTTCTGAGAAATTAGGCAGAAGTCAGGTACTGGACAGAATGAGATTCCCTAGGAGTTTTGTTACGGGAACAAAGCCGTATGAGGTCAGACAATAAATAGGGTGGAAAAAGCCATATTAAAAGCCTGAGTCAAGACCTGCTGGAGCCATTAGAAATTTTCTGTCTGAGTTCTGTGGACACTGGATCAGACTGTGAAAGAACATTATGATTTCACATGTCAGTCAGTATTCAAACTTCAGAATATCAAAGCTAGGCTATTTACACTGCCCCGAGGCATTTGGATTTGGTAGCACTAAGGTTACTACTATTTTTCATATAACCTAGTCTAATAGGAGAAAACTTCTTTCAGAAGCTGTGTAATAAACCTTGAGGAATTAATTTAATACTGGGATGCTAATGTTAAACTCACTGATGTAATCGATTAGCACATCTTTGTTGACTCATGGTGACATTTTCTAAAGTGCTTAAACAGCTGAAGAATACAAACCAATTACAATTAATTGACGTCCCTTTGAAAAAGTGAGGCATTTTCAAAGGTGTCCAGTTTGGATACACTTTTCCACTAGAAATGAGGGAGAATTGACTGGCAACTTTCTAAAACTAGTTTTGAAAATCTCACCTTTAACTCCTTCTATGGACCACATTTTAGTATTTTTCCATCCCAATACATTTATGCAAGCACTGCCACTCCATCTTGCTCTTCTAACAGGTACTTCCACCAAACACGGCAATACTGCAATACTCATGGAACCAAGATAACTCCTCCAGTGCTGCAGCATCACACTTGTCGGCACATGAGACAACGTCTATCCAGGAATTTGATGGAATTTCCCGGAGTGCTTTAGCTTCTCTCCAGTTTCTCACTCTCCTTTTGCTGGTTGTTTCTTATCACTGACAGTCCCTTAAAATTAAAATAGTCTGCTACTGGCTGTAAGTGCATATGTAGACACAAAGCTGCCTTATTATTCCTAACAGTGACCCATCTCAGCTGAGAACTTTGCTGAGGATTTTTATTCCGTTGTGCTCCTTCATGAGAGCTGTAGACACTCAATGTACCCAATGCGCTGCTAATACGGGCATTAGCTTTTACGATTACTCTGACCTCTTCCTAGAGGCATTTGCATAATTATTTCATGCTAAGTAGAACTGCTTCACATCTTGAGGAAGCTTCTTTGCACCATTGCTAACAGTGCACGGGGGAGCACTACATTTCCTTCTAGCGTTCCTTCAAAATTGGGTCTTTTATATCTGAAGTTATTCGATACATGGTCACTTCTCCTCTTCACTCCTCTCAGCAACAGCCCTCAAGTGGAAGTTAGGTGTGCTCTGAGAGCATCTGTTTGGTTGGGCATAGCCGGTATTAAAGGCAGAGGAAACCCAGAGGTTGAGAAACCCACCAGACCTTTGATGTATGTCTCCGAGCAGCTCAACAGTTACATGGCTTAAATGGTTTTGTAGGTCAGCACAAGCAGAAAGGTGGTTCTGGGTACCTCCACAGTTAGCAGGCAATTAGGGGTTGTAAGGAGAAAGTCCGTGACATTCAAACACTGAGGTTAGTCTGTGCTCAGAGACGCTGGTTAGGCTGCTGCTGATCCACACCAAGATATTGCCTTTTCTAGCCCAGCCCCAGACATGACAGGTTGGCTGCCACATCCATAGCACCGCTCCAGGCTTATACTCCAACCTAGTTAAGGCAAAACAAGCTCGTTTAGCCTTAACATTTTTGATAGGAATTATTTTTTTTTTTATATACTTAGACTATTTTGGCCAGGCAGGGAGTGACAATGATACTGGCAGATCCGAACTGGAAGGGGAGAGGGAGGCAAGTGCCTATAAGGAAGATAACTAATGAACAGCTGAGAAGAGGCTGTGTTTGGTAATCTGTTAGTCCATATCAGCTGCAGCCAAAAGTGCTGTCTTACATCTGATTACAACCTTTGTCTTCTAAAGAGCTCCGAGTCCCTTGGTGGATCTTAGCAGTTTCAAGAAATTATCTGCTATCTGCATATCCTACATTGCTTAGGTATACGAGTAAGATACTCCTTACTGCTCCTCCCTCAGACACTCTGGAGACATGAGACAGACGATTCCAGTCTGGATCCAAGCCACTCCAATTATCCACTGTTTTTTTTGTAGCATATTTTTTATTTAAATAAATCAAGAGGTTCCATTTAGCACGTTGCGTTTGTCTTGGCATACGCTTCACACATGCAGAAACTCTATATTAAGGCTTTCATACAGCCGTTAGCGAAAGAATCAGCCAAATGTATCCCTGGTGTAACTCTACTGACTTCAGTGAAGTTTCACTGGGATATCCCTGGTTCAGTTGATTTGTCCCCTTCTTTCTCATTCCAAAAGACAAAACTCAAGAAAATGCATGTTTGTATTTAGCTAATACAACGTATTCCCTGTAAGATAGACATGTAATCCCCTGCACTTCATTGTCTGCTATATTGCTTGCGGGTTTATAGGAATGATTTTCACGTTTATATATCATTCTGGTTTTACAACAGATGTCGTAACAATGTAGACGTTGCAAGAACAAGCAATGGGAAGTCAGGAAACATTCAACTTTAAGTCACCGTTTGCCCCATGAACATAAGCTGGCAACCTTGGAGTGAGCCCGTTGGCACCAGCAAATGTAAGAGCAGCAGGAGTCATTGGGGTGATGAGTTACGAGTGCCGGTCTCCAAGGATCCGTTCTTGGCCCCATTTCAATCCAAGGGTTAGAGAGGTGAGAAGCAGCAGACCCAATAATAGTGTGTTGGTCTGGTGTGAGAGGTGGGCAGGATTTCATCTGGCTTACAGTGCGGTGCATTGCATTGCCTGGACCATCCCGTCACGGCTCCGTGTTTGCTTCAACAGGGGTCAAGAGACGTACCTCTCCGTGCTGTATAAAAACCAGGTAAGCAGAGCACTGCCTGCTACGAGAGTCAGTTCTGAAGAATTAAAGCACAGCGACATCAGTCAAGGAGGTGAGACTTGGGTGAGCTCCCCTACAAATTAATTTTTGCCTCTCTGCTATCAAACACTGTTATTAACGATGTGGATAGAAACATAACTGCGTCATGGACTAAGTCTACCCTGACAAAAAGAGTCAGCGGCAGTGATAAAGATCGCAGATCACCAGTCTGGAGCACTCGCTAAATCTGGCACAAGCAAATGACGTGCCTGATGGTACAGGCCTATACCTGCCAACAGAGAATTCCTCACTCTGAAGGGGTGCACGGGCTACCCCAACAGTCAGTGCCCAGAGGTGTGGTAGGTGACATGGTAGGTGGCATCTCAGGGTGATACGTCAGCCGTTGCGGTGCTCAGTTATGTTAACGGGAAAGGCTGCTTCTCCTGCCGCTCGTGGGTCTTCTGCGTATTTGGTAGCGGCATGATCTCTGCAGCACTGTGTCTGTTTCTGGGTATCGAAGCACCGATGAGCGTTCAGAAAATATCCACTCAGGGGAATGGTGGGCTCGGGGCACATCACTAAGGTACAGACCTAAAGGTGAGAGTGCCCTTAGCATGTCAAGGAGAAGGCAAAAGACTTAATTAATCACCATCAAAACAGGAGGCAGAAACCTGACAGTGTGGGGGCTTTTCATTTTAGCAGGTATATAACAATATTCTGTGGCTGGAAGTTGAAACCAGTCAAATTGAGAATAAAACTGACATGCAGATTTTTAACATTCAGGATAATGAAACAGTGGATTATTTCCCAAGGGCTACAATAGAGTATACATCATCAGAAAACTTTTCAATCAAGAGAGAATGTGGTTTGTTGTTTGGGGTTTTTTTGGTGGTGTTTTGTGGGTTTTTTTTTTCCCTCCCCATACACAAATGCTGTAATTCAAGGAGGAATTAATTGAGGCCAGTACTGCAGTCTGCACAACACAGGAGATCACATTAAAGGTAACCCTTGATGTTTTGGGCATCTTTTACTGGCAGAGAGGCCCAAAAGCAGGATTGTACATATATTAAAAAGTCTTATTTATTGCTAACACACACAGCAGTGGGCCAGGACTAACATTATTAGACTAAGCATTCATATGCTCAGTATCCATGGGGCAGTCACCTTGCGAGTCTCTGCTGGCCAAGGTGCTGTCAATCAAGCAGAGACATGTCAACCTCTGTTTCTCCTTAGAACAGGCTGATCCTCAGTCCTGTTGATGCACTGCCTTCCTCCCCTCTGCCCATAAAAACTCCAAGGTTTTTAGACCTTGCCAAGTGAATGATGGTTTTCTGCTTTTCCCCCCTGCTAAATCTCTGATGATTTTACTTCTCTGCATCAAACTGTTACTATCTGGTACTGACTCAACAAGCTCACCTCTGTAGTCCCTCTTTGTTTCTGCCTTCTTGCTTTGCATGGCTTAGTTGCTTATAAAAATCTCTTACCTCCAGATTAAAGTGGCAGTGACAGCTACAGCGCATCTCCAGGAAAACTGAACCCTGAGTCACATAAACCCTTCCACTGGTACCTTTTGATTTGACAGTCAACAAACATACAACGACCCTCGCTGCTCCAAGACTTCCCCCCACAGGTTGCATCCCACGTGAACATACATCTTAATGAAAAGCGACCACTCAGACTGCTTATGCATGAGGGTTGCGGGCATACCCAAAGAGATAGAAGAAATGGTTCCCACCTTACATACCTCCATGTAATGTAAGCCATAACCATGGAAAGCTGGAAAAATCAGTAATTAAAAACAAATCCTGCTGCTGTACGCAAATACTGAGGGGTATGGTATGGGGCATGGGCTTAAGACCTCATAGGGGCAAATGAAACTGTTAGATAAATAGACGGTACTAGGTACTGCTGTGCTTTTATGTTTGACATTTCATACCTTTCTTGATAACTTTACTCAGAAAACCGAAAGGCATGACTGTGGTTGGGGATAATGTACGTGCCAAAGTTCAAACTTCTACACCAATTCTCTAAGGTGTTAGATTTGCCTAAAAAACGTAACAGAAAGAGTGCATTTTTTCCCCATTCTCTACAGTTCAAAACTTAATTACAACCCAAAATCCTGCAATTTCACTCTGGGTCCTTCAAGAGATATGTAACATTTTGGGCAAAACGTTGATGGAACGATAAACATTCTGCAAATGCCCTGTAGAATAAAAGTATTTTAACTATGGGAGTATCCAGAATGTAAAGCAAGGGATTTTCTAGCACTGATAACAAGCGGTACCATAGTCCGTAATGTCCCGCTTCATAAGCCTCCGTAGCACACCACTGTCCTGCGAGCTACACAGAACCCGTGCACGCATCCCACTCAGCACTGCTATTGGAAGCAGAGGGGGGAAAAAAAAAAACCCCAAACCTTCCTTCAGCTTTACTGCAAGCCTTTTTTGGTGGATAGGCAAGTCATGTTTGTTCTGGCTGTAGTATCTCTTTTAAATGTTATGTATTGCAGTGCCTGGAAACTCCACTAATGGCTGCGTGTGAAACTGTGACAGATGGATTACAGAGATAGATAACACTGGACATTTTTATGTACTTGTAACCCGATCAAAAATATTTCATTTTTATGTCCATGGATAACTTCAAAAAGTAAAACAACGGAAAAAAACCCCACCTAAAACACTAGCAGAGATGCAAAAGAATCCAAAAGGACAATGAAATTAATTATACATGCATCTACATCACCTTGAAGTAAGATTCAAGTGAAGTTTCAGCAAGAATCATGCTTGGGGCTTGAGTGCCAGTCACACCACCATGTCCTGCTAACATGTAGAGCTAAGAAGTGAATTTTCTTTTTTTTAGATGAAGCTTGAGGGAGATAAGATCAAACAAATTCATCCCTTTTGCATTGTCTTGGGAGGCACCGCTGCAAGCTCACAGCCCGTGAGGCTGCACCCTGCCACCCCCCACCCCCCCCGTTAACGTGTTGCTGTCGGCAGGACTGCCCGTACTCCTGCGGAAAGTCAGGGTACCCCACCAAGAGCTCTCCAAAAGCTCCCCAGAACCTTCTGCAGGGGGATGTGACATGCTTTCAGTCTGGCTCACAAGGGAAAGCCTGCCTGATGAATTCAGCTAAAGTTAAAACTCCCTCATCTGAATGCCACTTCACATCTTTATGCTTACGCTCCTCTTCCTTCAGTTTGTGGAAAAGAAATGCAACTCATCTCTTCTTCCCTGTCTCCTCACCGAAAGAGCGTCAGCACCAGCATGGCTCTCAGAAAATTGTAAACATTGTTTATTTTTGATCCTTTTTCAGACAGTCAGGAAGATTATGGGGTAACTGTTCTCCAAGTAGTATGCTGCTTCTTCTTCTAACAGAAAAAAAGACGGGGCAGATCTGTGCAAACAATTTGTTTGTTTTGCTTTAAATTAAAGCACTTCCATTCTCACAGAGACTGTTTCAGTCTGGATGTTGAAGCAATGTTTGGCTTGTTCCTTATTTAAGAGTGCTCATCCATGCTCAGTCACGGCAGAGACTCTGAGCACAGCATTACTTGGGTGCCCACGTGGGGTGTGTATGTGTGGTCCTTCCAGTACCTAAAGGGGCCTACAAGAAAGCTGGAGAGGGACTTTTTACAAGGACATGGAGTGATAGGACAAGGGGCAAGCTTTGAACTGGAAGAGGGAAGATTTAGATGAGATATTAGGAAGAAATTCTTCCTGGTGAGGGTGGTGAGGCAGTGGCAGAGGTTGCCCAGTCAACCTGTGGATGCCCCATCCCTGGAAGTGTTCAAGGTCAGGTTGGATGGGGCTGTGAGCAACCTGGTCTGGTGGGAGGTGTCCCTGCCCTTGGCAGGGGGTTGGAACTGGATGGTCTTTACGGTCCCTTCCAACCCAAACCGTTCTGTGATTCTATGTACGTGTCCTATTTTTGAGCTATTTTAACTTACGCTTCATATTCTAGTGCTTTCTGATAAGTAGAGTTTATGTCGGAATAATTGGCCTGAGGATTTTTTCTTTCCAGTCCAGTACATTTCTGAGGCACAGCTACATGGGAGATAATGGAAACGCCTCTAGAGTATCTGTCTGACAAGGGAAATAGCAAGAGTAAGGAGTGAACACAAAACAGAGACCTTGTCAAAGAGTGTGCAAGTGAATCAGTCCAATCAGTCACTGTGGGTGACGTATCTGAACAAATTGAAGCTGACACAATGGTCAATTTGACTGGGGAAAGTATAATTTTGGATTAGGGTGAACACCTTTAATCTGTCAATTGTGGCAGTCTTAAACCTGTAATTGAAAGAGCACAGCACTGCTTTACTCCAGATGTCAGTCAAACCCATTCATCCTCTTCTGATCACTGAGCAGTTTGCAGTCTCTTCTGCATTTACTTATTAGACTCCTATTTATTTCCTCTTTTCGACAAAATTCTTTGCTCCACTTTAAGAAAATCTCAATCTAGTAAGGACAGCCTTTCAGAATAACACTTGGATTCACCTGATTTTCAAGCAGATGGTATTCAGGGCACAGGAAACAACAAAACAGAGTATCACCAGGTGTTTAATTTTAGCTCTCACTCCGTGAATTGCCATTTCAACCAGAAAACACTGTCTTATTTTTAGTCTGCTTGTGTGCCTCAATAGCATCAGCCCTTCCATTCCAGAACTGCAGTCATGCCTCTCTAGTGTAATTCAGAATCGGGTAATTTCTGCCCTGGGAGCACCACTCCCAGAAGATGGTTCAGTTTCTAGTCCAGCTTACTTGTCCCTCCTGTCCCAGTCTAGGACAGGTAAGTGAATGATTTCCATAGGTGTCTTACCCACAGACCTGTCTGTGAAATTACAGACCAAGGATACTCACTCATGGGATGCAAGGATCTCATAACAGCTTTGGGAGAAGAATTACTCCATCCCTGCCCACTTGCAGGCAGATGGTTCTATGATTTATCAAGAGAAATGGTCCATATGCTGCTCACAATCTCCTGAGACTTTTACCCCAACACCACCTCTTCCAATGTTTAGATTAAAGCAACGTGAAATGGAGAATAAAATTAGCCTGACCTTGCAACAAACAGATAACAGAATGACTTGCTGTGTGAGAGGCCCTCCAGTTCTATTCAGCATCTCAGGCAAATTCAAGATGAGAGTTTCCTTATCTCTGCTTGTGCTGCAGGTGAGCCATGCCCCACACTAACATCCTTCTCTGAACACTGAACCTGACATTCTCCACAGCATTTTGAATTCTAGCCTCTTTAATTTTATGGTCACCACAGACACAGTTGTTTTAAATGTTTGCTGAGCCCCTTCTGTTGCAGCTCTAGAGGCAAAAGGAGAGAGAAACCTCTTGTTATTCTTAACATCAATCTTGTCTTTGGGAGGCAGGCCACAGGGAAGCACCAAAGAGAAAAGCAAATTCCCATCCCCTGGTAGGAGAAAATACAGCAAAGGATTAAAGCAGCTAAGCAAACTCGTTTCTTCAGCATGTGAGGTTGCAATAAACAGGCAAAGAAGCATCCCACCCTCCAGAGCTTCTCAAGAGTAAATCATCCAAACTATTAGTTATCCATCCTCTACTCTGTCATTATTCTCTGCCTGTCAGCTCCTTGTAAGGGTTGTCTGTTCCATCCCTCTCATGTTATTATGGTTGCCATGCCCTCCTCTCAGCAGCTCCTATCAGTTATAATGAAACACTGAGGGGGAAAAAAGAAACACTTGGGCTCCCAATTTACTAGGAATTAAAGGAACAACAATAAAATTGTTTTAAAAAAAAAAAAAAAAAACAAACTCAAAACCAACAAACAGAATAAAAAGAAAAGCTAAAAGAGAGAGTGAGAGAATTTTACAATCTGTAGATGATTTCTGCTTCTGGGATTGCATACGTCATTAAGATTTATAGGTCAGTCCAGAGCTTAAATAGCAGATGTTTTCTCATTATTTATCTTCCTAGCTAAGGCACAAGATTCCTTTTTAAGGAAATCTGCGTAACACATGCAATGAAAATAGACTAGGTCCTAAGATCAACCCTTCTAACCAGCTCATACAGACTGAGCCAAAACAGCCATCAAAGAGAAGCTCCATTTCACCCTTCCACGGCAGGAAGAAATGTGCTCGCTAGGGCCTGATCCTGAAAATTTCACATAACAGAACCAAACTTTACCTCTTATCTGGCTGTCCTCTGACTATAGTTAACGAACATTTGAAGAGTTTCTTGTACGAACAGTCAACTGGCTAGCAGGCTTCAGCTTCTGCATCCCATCCCAAGACCTAGGTTTTTGAGCTTTAATCAAAGTACTACTCTGATAATATCACTGCTATACACGTTCTTTATAAAACACAACCTGTTAGTACAATGCTGCAGTCACCCAAACCGATCAAAGTCACATCATTTCCACAGGCATTTCTCCTCATAAGAGCCCTTCCGGGCTTTTTATATATGTAGCCGCAGAACAGAAACCGCTTTCAAGGATCCACTCTTCTAACCATTGCACCCCTCTGTGTGAAAATCAGTGGCCACTTTCAAGCTGTTTGCAAGCTATTTGCATGTGCCATTCTCAGTCATGGAGGTAAAAGGGGAAAAAAAAAAATCAAACCAAACAAAATATCCCAACAACTTGAATTCTGAACTTTCTTCTTGTGTTCCTTACACCAGAAACACCTTCCAATTCACAGCTACAGAATATCCTCTCCATCCTGTAGCGTACTTCCAAAACATGCGAGTTGTACGCATTTATAACTTCCACAACTTTTACATATGCTGTTTGGTCTCTCTTGCCAGTGTAATTGGGCTGAGTAAGGAGGGATCCCACACGTTCCCAAGCCAGCTGGGTCTGGGTCTGGGTCTGACCTTGGAAGTGTTTCTAACTCTAGGACCACAGGATGCCTTGTATGTGAAGATCCTCTTTCTGGCTCCTCTTCCCTGAGTGCAGGCCTCTGCAATTCTCCTGCTCCAGGCCTTACAAGCACTGATGAGACCACTCATGCCTGAACAACCTACTCAAAACCGCACACCTCTAGGGTGATGGATTCACTTCCGAGTCAAAAGTAATTAAGAGAAAAAGGAACACAGATTTGCACAGCAACCTCACTCTCAAGCCACACAAGCGTTACAGCTCTTCAAGTAAAGCATCAAAAGCCTTCATAATCCCCTGCAGTGTCAACGGCCTCTTCTTGGGAGTCTACAGGACCTCCTTGCCTCTGCAGATATTGAGGCATGGAATGAAAGAAACCTTATCACTTTCCCTGAGATCTCAGTTTCTTACACCAGCCGCCCTACTTCTCAGCATCTTCAGGCAATTAAAGCCCAAACCCCGTTACAGATGAACTGGAACAACCAGTTCCCTTGAGCCTGCCTGCCCTCTTTAGTAAATCTTTTGCTCTGAGAAATACCACTGCTGACCCCCACAGCAGCTGTGATGGTGAGGTGCCATATGAGATTTTAACTATAAGCACTGCCCCGCACAAGCGTTGCGTAAGCATCACTCCTCCTGATGTATGCCTATACTCAAGAGCATCATGTGTCATTTGCTGCTGGTCCAGAGTTTCAGAGCACCGAAGTCAGAGCACCTGCCCGCTCCCTCAGCTAGATCACAGACAACGGTAACTGCACGGGAAGCATGAGGAGCCTCTATTTAATAAATAACTACAGGCCTGTCAGTCTGACCTGTCATGTAACCACAGGCCTGCCAGTCTGACCTCGGTGCTGGGAAAAGTTATGGAGCAGATCACAGGCTGCCCAGGGAAGTGGTGGAGTCACCATCCCAGGAGGTATTTAAAAGACGTGTAGATGTGGCACTTAGGGACATGGTTTAGTGGTGGACTTGGCAGTGTCAGGTTAATGGTTGGACCTGATGATCTCAAAAGTCCTTTCCAAACTAAATGATTCTACAGGCAAACACTTGACCCTTATCTTCCTCTCCTGACAATCAGCACCCGCTGTAACAAGATGGCGAGAAGCAGTCGCCTTGACAAGAAGCAGCTGTTGTACCTTAAGGCTGCTATGGAAGATAACAGAAAAGCCCCTCCTGCTGCCCACCTCAAGGCCTATGGACTCTTTAGCCTCTGTTGCCAACTACCCATTCACGTGCATTGTCTTATAAACAATAGGATAACACCCCCTGATGCTGCATAACTGCTTGCTAGAAGTCACACGATATTATCGTATGACTACAGAGGCTCTGACACTGTGAGGAAGCAGCAAGAACAGGGCTGCTCCGCGAGAGAAGGTGGTCCAGGAGCTGAGAGCAGCCCCAGTGCCACCAGCACCCACACCAACAAGGTGCCATCCCACAGGGCCTGAACATGGTGGGCAGAGCTGGGAGGATGGGAACGTGGTCCATCAACAGCTTCAGACACAGCAAGTGCTAAATCAGGTCCAGGGACCCTCCAGGAGCTCCAGTCAGGTTCAAAAGAGACAGGACCAAAGACAGGAGTGGGGGGAAAAAAAAAAAAAAAAAAATCTACATCATAACATCTGAGAGAACCATCCAGAAACAAGCCATCTACAATGTAGGTCCAAGGTCCATCCAGGAGACAGTGCCAGGGAGAGCGCTAGAGACAGGTACACCTGTTTCCCACTGTATTTAGCGTTGGTGCAGCCTCAGCTTGAGTACTGTGTGCAGTTCTGGGCCCCACAGTTTCAAAAGGATGTTAATTAAGGTCCTTGAATGTGTCCACAGGAAGGTACAAAGCTGGTGATGGGGCTGGAAGGCATGTGCTGTGAGTAGTGGGTGAGGACACTGGGTTTGTCGAGTTTGGAGAGGAGGAGGCTGCAGGAAGACCTCATTGCTCTCCACAGCTTCCCAAGAGGGGATGTGGAGAAGGAGGTGCTCAGTTCTTCTCCATGGGATCCAGTGCAAGGACAGGTGGGAATGGTATAAAGCTGCATCAGGGGACATTCAGACTTGACATCTGGAAACATTTCTTTACCGAGAGGCTTGCTAGAGAGGTGGTCAATGCCCCATATCTGTCAGTGTTGAAGAGGCATTTGGACGATGCCCTTAATATCATGCTTTAACTTCTGGTCAGCCCTGAAGCAGACAGGCAGTTGGACTAATGATTGCTGTAGGTCCCTTCCAACTCAGCTCTTCCCTTCCATTCCATTCTACCTACAACACAGCTCAGAGATGGAGGTCTGAGCTGAAAGGAGGCCCTTTGGTCCACAGGAAGGGATGTGAGTGGAGGCCCCAGGTTAGGCTGGTCATGACCATTAAGGCCTATTAGTGCCCTCAGAGCCCTGACATCCATTACAGGGCATTGACCTGTCTACCTTTAGGTATCCCAGTGAGGCACCTCAGCTAGGCTGACTTCTCGATATCACCCACGGCAGATACTCAGATTCATTCGGACAATATAGTGTGAATTTGCTTAGATTAGCCAGATGGTGTGACTGTCCCACTGCAGGTCTCACTACCTGACCCTCTCTGGGGAAGTATGATGGCTTATCTGCTCTCGGGGCCCTCACGCTCTGCAGGATTTTGCTCTAGGTAGACTGCACTCTCACTTTAATCCTGCGAGTCCCAAAGTTTGCTGTCATTTTCGGAGGAAGTCACCCTTTGATTCTTGTCTTTAACCTCTTTCCTATGTATCTGCATAGTAGCTCAATGAACTGACTGCAGTGTCAGTCTACCGAAGCTCTGTTCCACTATGTCCGTGAGGAGGTAAAGAAAACGCATTTAAAAACTGTAGAGTCAGTGCTGTGTGCCAACTGCCCGTGTCCCTTGGAAAATATTTGCACTGTTTGTTATTGACACGAAAGTTCTCTGGCTAATTTGTACGCTGCTTTTAGCTCTTCAGGATTCCTTCCCTCTTTGGCTTCCCTAAAGAAATGTGCTGTACAGGCTAATATGAGTGTTCAGCTGAGCTCCAGTCCAGTACTTTTCTGTATTAGGCAAAAATGTTGTTTTCATTACCAATCTTTAATCCTTTAAAAAAAAAACCTAAAAAACAAAAACCCTGCAACTGAAACCGTTTCTCATAAAGTCCACATTGCATAAACAGCTGCCCCAGGTCCTGGGAACAACACACGGACCACACCACAAAAGCAACAGCTCACAGTGGTCAGGCCAGGGCACAACAAGGACGTGTTCACTTTAAGGGACAGACGGTATCTATTTAGCTAAACATTCTTCTACTAAGGCTGTTTTAACGCCCAGATCATTTTTATCAGCTTCTTATCACATTTGGGAGCCCAGCATGCTTCTGACGGAGGCTGTGTAAGTGCTTCCCAGAGCACGCTGTAGTTTCAGGGTTCAAGGCAACATATCAGCATGAAGAGGAGGTGTGTGGATGTGGAGGGGTGGGGAATAAAAACAACCCCATGCCATGTTTGCTGATTTTGAAATGTTCTTGGATGAGTTTCCAGGTAGAATATAGATACAAGAATGTAGGAGGCCTCTTTCATCCATACCCAGTTTTGCTATACGTTCAGGGCCAGACTGCGAGCCTTTAACCCATCTATGTTCGTGCGCTGTTTTGCGGGCTGACACAAGGAGGTCTGCCAGTGCTCTGAACGACTCCGAGATGCCTCACAGGCATCTGTAGCATGATATTAAGCCCAAGCTATCCTGGCTCACGTCTGACTGAAAAATTCAGTGTAGACATGCAACTTAGCCTGGCACCCACTCCTAGGCATGCTTCCCTTCCCAGATACTTCTGCTGTGAGCTCAAGGTGTTACTCCTCCTCACTACACGTATCACAGGGTGCCTTACTGTTAGACTGTCAGGCAGAGCTGTCGTCTGAACCCTCCCGTGCAGCCAGGCGGCACAGCCCTCCGTCAGTCCTCTTGAACTGTGAAAGTACCACACGCGAAACTAGGAGCAGGACGTCTGCACAGGGTAGCATGCACCAAAGCACCTTGCGATGTGAAGAACGGGAGGGCGTTCACAGAGAGGAAAGTGTGGGACACCTATGAAAGGCAAAG
Source organism: Cariama cristata (assembly GCF_000690535.1). Taxonomy (NCBI): domain Eukaryota; kingdom Metazoa; phylum Chordata; class Aves; order Cariamiformes; family Cariamidae; genus Cariama; species Cariama cristata. The sequence continues at coordinate 69,658 of NW_009604225.1, read as the reverse complement.
AAAAGTCTGTCTCTCTCTCTTTTTCTTTCTTCACCAGGGAACTGGCTCTCACAGTACTACAATAACAAGCGCTGGCAGGCTGCCCAGCATCACTGTACTCTGGTTGTAAGCGAACTATGAGGCTCAAGCAATCTTCTGGGAAAAGTTCACACCAAATGTATTGTATGTTATGTTTTTCCCTCATTGTATTTTTTTTTTTTCCTCCCAAACCGGCCTATTATATTCCTTCCCTGTTGCATTATGGATTTCTTTAAGATCCCCAGGAGCTGCCCTTTTAAAAAACAAACACTGAGTAATCAAACAGATCTGTTTTCTAAAGTAACAGAGATAAACCAGTAATCCTCCTCTCAGAGACAGCCCTCAGAATAAAACCAAAGCACAACTCATTAAATGGTGGGGTTTTCTGTTGTTGGGTATTTGCATGGGTTTTTTTTCTCAGATAAAACCAAGAAGTTAAGTGAGAGAAAGAAATGCGTTATTAAAACACTATCATTATCTATACAATGTACGTCTTCCATGGAGTGGAAGCCAAAGCAGAGCAGACTTTCCAACAGTAGCACAGTAAAAGGAAAAACATTTCAAAGAGCATGTTCTGTCTTTGACCTGAACCTTTCAAAACAAGTCTGATGTGGTTTTACATGATAGTCCTGGTCATCTCAAAGATGCCAACTGTAACTCCCACCGTAAATTTACTGGGGACATGACGATTTTATTAGAAGTACATGAATCTGTAGCACTTCAAGAGTGAAGGGAAGAGTCACTCATTCTGTACTGAAGGCAATAATAAGATGCATTCATTTATTTTTTACTATTTCTCAATGTGGCTTTTACAGAGTCATAAGACGACAAATCTAAGTTCACAAAGACCATGAATACATTGGGCATAATTTATCCGACAAATCAGACCATGGACAGTCAGTTGCAAACTGGGTAACCAAAGTAGGCCCATGTATATATAACCAGCCCAAATACATATTCCCCATTGCCCTGCAAATACAGATACTGTGAATTTATAATTTACTGTTGTTTTTACTAATTACTTTTATAGCATTAGTGCCTGGAGGTCTTTGCTAAGCTCTGTATTGCACTGTGTGAGGTGATGTACCTATGCATAGGAAGTTACTGTCTCAAAAAGCTTAGGAGGTTAACTTAGGGTTGTTTTGCAGATGTGATGGTACTGTACAGATAGCAAAGTCACAGCAAACATGAAACAGTTCATTCAGCTTTAAATTGCAGTGGTATTGAGTACCTGTAATTCCCGGCAACCTCCGTAGGAGTTTGGGGTGTTCAGCACTTTCGAAAACCAGACTGAAGTTTCACGCTTCTGACAAAAGGTCCTTAGAAAGTAGAGACAGAAAAGACTTATTAGGTTATCAGGCCAAATTCATCCCAGAAGAAAACCCATTGAAGTCAACAGAATTTCATTGGGGATGGATTTACCACAGAGAGATTGTTCCCTATAACATATTTAGAAGTGCTTTGTCCTCTATGGTTTTAATTAGCTCTACATTAGTCAAGGTACTGTACCATTGTTTCAATCAGTTACCCTCACAGAGAACTGTCTCTAGCTATCCTTGTCCATGTTTCCCCTCCCACCCCCATCCCTTGCTGCCTCCTTCTCACCCCCTCATTATTTTTATGTCTAATTTGGCTAATGAATTTCTCAGACAGAGCCTTCTTTCATGTTTGAGAAGGACCTCGCCTGTATTGAGGTTAAAATAAAAAAACAACCACAGAACAAAACAAGACCAGGAAAAGAGAACAAATTCTTCTGTTGAGAAAAGCAAAGGTGTCTATGAAGGCTTAAACTTTTCTTTGTCACTCCATCAATCCGTATATAGCTAGGCTACAGTTTTTCCCCACATATTCTGCATTAAGACATGGGTACTTTAGTCTTGACTTTCCAGTTTCATCACTGACTCACTGCATCGTTCGAGCAAGCGGCTTCACTTTTGAAACCTCTGCTTTACCACTATTGCAATAGCCAGAGCCAGGCACATGTAAAGAATTTCTCAGGTTGCTGCACAGAGATCAGGAAAGCTCTGATCAAAGAAAAGTTCCATAGTGGAAAAGCACAGTAATACAAGGCAAAGGACTGTTGCCATCAGTACTACTGTGGTTTTGTTTTGGTTTGGTTTTTTTAAATCATTCTAACACAAACGTTGATCTTTTCTCTGAGTCTTGCCCAAATTTTTTTTACCTTCTCTAACTTCTAACACGATTATAGGGAATTTCTAGTCTGTGTATGCTTTCAGTCATATAATTACAACTAAAACAACCGTGCTGAGAATAACAGCAGAACCTGTGGGTTCAGTGCTGCCTTCTGCCAAAGAAAAAAAACATGTCCACAACTAAGAAACAAACTCTTAAAACCACATTGGACAAGTTACTAAATCCCATCTACGTAAGGATGTGTGTGTTCGCTTCTGAGTCACTGTATCATTTGACCACGCCAGCAGCAAGACAGTTTGCTTGAGGAATGCCAGGAAGACCTGGCAATATAATTAAAAAATAGCCATGCTTTCAGTTTTCTTAATGCTCTTCTAAAAGCAGGCACACACTCACTTTAAAATTAACCACAGAGCTTAATTAAGCTTCTTCTGATCGTGCCGGGAGGGTTCCATGTTGTCTTCCTGTGGTCATTTCATCAGCCAGGGCTTTTCATGTAAGAATGTGCTGCATGCATGTCACAGCATGGGATCTCATCACAGACACCTGCTCTCAGCCTGTGAACACAGATTTTTAATCCCCCTCCCTGCAAAAATGGTGACAGAAGGGCATATTATTTAATTACTCATGCATGCTCTCCAAGACAGGGTCCACAGCTCCACTTGTTTCGTATGGCTTGTGCTATTTTTGGGGCGTGATCAAATAGGATGGTTGTTAAAAAAGGAGAAGGCTTCACCATAGACTTCTCATTGCTATTTGATGAGAAGAGTATATGAAAAGATTGGCAAGATGAGAACAGCTAGAGCAGGAACTGAAGAAAATCTAGGAATGGTAAATATAGTCATAAAATTATTTGTGATTTCTTTAGCTTTCACTGTGAAGATACACAAGCTAAGCTGTACCGTGTAACTTCCCTCTCCTCCATTACAAGACCATGGATCCAGCAAAAATTAACTGTGATAGCCATCTCTAACGTCTGGAAGAAGGTGAAACCAACTTAAACTTACTAAAGCCCTCATCTAAGCTAGATGTGCAGTAGTGGTTATGTTTCCCTCAGGTGCTGGAAGGGGGAAAACCAGGAGGAAGATGAAAGAAGTAGTATAAACTTTTAGCTCTGCTTCAACAATGCATTTATTAAATCACTTCAGTCAAAATCATTCAGCAATTCCTACAAAATCCTATCATGGACCAAAGCAAAGCACAGCTAAATGAAACGTTATATATTGTATCCGGCAAGCAATCACCATACTTGCATTCTCATTGCCCTCAGCAGCACCTGCATTCTTTGATCACAGTCCTTTTATGTGCTGCGCTGTATACAAAAGACCAAGCCAGCAATTAGCCATTCTAACACTGGGTCCTGAAATCTCCGCAAATGCTTCAGCCCTTTAATGAATTCCTAAATAGAAGGAAGTCGCAAACAAAGTTCAGCTTGTGTACTTTATGCCAGGTTCCCACAGCACTGTAGGTTCTTAGAGCTTAATTAATGACACTTGCATCCTGTATGCCTTCCAGAGTTTTAGTGGAAATTTTACTGGTCATTTCAAACTCTGACATCTTTTGGACAATTGTCCTCAGAATATTGGGCAACCTCCCCGGTCTTTGGAAGGAAAAGACAAGACTCTGCTGCTAATCATGACTCATCTGTGTCAACGGGATGGACAAAAACTGGAGGGATGAAACGTGCATCATTTAAAGTAAACTACTCATCAGAAATCCTATGCATTGTATAGGAACCAAAACGGGCGATGAAAATGAAAACCACAGCCTAATATATCAGCATTTGGGAACTCTGCCAATGCCCCTAATTAAAATTTTGTACTAATCTCTTCAGGGAATCCAAGAAATTCTTTCAGAAAATGGAACATTCTTCTATGCACATCCAACTACTTATCCTGTAAGAGGGAATATAAAAGAGATTGTACACAATCAGACAGAGGTCAGTGGAGTGGAAAGGACAGTGTGAAAGCTACAGGAAATGAGCCACCTATGAATGAAAATACTGGAATTCCTTCTTGAACCCTGACTCACATAATGTATGATTTTGCTGGTCCTGGTCTAAGGATCATTACATCAATGGAAAGACTTCATTAATTTTAGTGGGGTTTTAATCAGTTCCCAAAACAGAGGAATACAAAATAGGTATTTAAAAGTACAAGGTATGCCAACATGTCCTTTCCCTTCTTTTCCTTTTGTCCTACCATCATTAGAGAGCTTGGTGAGAGCGGTTTGAGATGAATGAGAAGTGTAGAGGCTGGACTGGAGAGGGTCTAAGACGGCACCTCTGACATTGGCTTATAGGCAATAAACAACACATTCAGTGCTGTTAGAGATGCAATTAGAGATGAAAAGAAGGAAAGAGTTGGTAATTGGTTGGTAACCGGAGAGGGAAGGGATGCTGATAGATAAGCATTTCTAAGGAGGGAAAGACCAAATCTGCTTTATTGTTAATAAAAAAGAGCCAGAGTGAGATTTTAAGTAGAAAAATAGGGTGATACACAGGTGTGAAGGAGAGAGGAGAAAGGTAACTAGAGCAATTGTACAAGGCTAGGTTAGAATCTCGCTCATCTGGATGGAAAAAGAGACAAGAGAGGTGGGAGGCATAAGGAGAGCCACAGACAGCAGGGAAACTGCATCATACTCCGTCAGTTTTCTCTTTGAAGAAACCAGCAGGGTCCTATAAAGAAAAATAAGTGAAGGCAGTAGGAGAGAAGTACCAAAGATGAATCTAGGCTGGCTCTGCAATGAGTAAATCTTCTGTTTGGCTATGCAACTGAGGCTCGTAAGTCAAGCAATCCTATCCTGAGCTCGAGTTACTCAAATCTAAGGCTTTTGCATAGCCAGTGTGGAGCTATAGGGTTTAATCACTGATCGTCTTACGCTTTCCCTAGCCCCTGACATTCATGCAGACTGGCTGAACCCAGTTAAAGGGAAAGGGAGGCAGAAGCATGTAAGGCATCCCCCTTTGCATGGCTGTAAACGACTACGTGCGAATCAAGAGAGTGGGGACTCGGTTCCCTCGGTTAATTCTCCCAAGTGAGCAAGATCTGCAGTGAACCCGAAGAGAACTTTAGCTCCAATCCACTTGGCATTTGCAGAGCTTTCCCTTTTCTCCCTGGCTTAGAAACAAACAAAACTTCCTCTCTGCTACCTTTTTCTAAAGGATCTTTCTGTGACTAAGCCATTTATGTGTCTATATTACATGTAATTCTCTGATGTCAGATAGGATAACAAAGATAATCCTTATAAAGGATTTGTGGCATTATGGATTACAGCTTCCATTCGTATGTTGTATGCATTTCTTTCAAGAGGCCTTGAGTGATGCGCTAAGATCTCTGTATTCAGATTATAAGATATTTGCATTCAGCACTGCCTTATTATAGGTTTAGAAATACCAACAACCCAACGAAGTGACCAGCTGTTCAGATCCTGCTGTTCTCTTAATCCATGCAAAGGTAAAATACACTATTGTGGTCAGTGGGATCCTTGCCAAGGCAACAAGATTTAAACCATTTTCCTTGTATTTCTTCACCTGCCATTTCACTATAAAATAAAGCGATCACTTAGCAGACAGAACAACTTATTCCAGAAAGAAAACATCTTTGTTTCAACCATAGTTTCTCCAAGCCAGAAAGGTACTTAATTACTGTGCCTTTTTTTTTTGCCCCCCAATAGCTAAACTCCTGTTGACACAACCGGCAGGAATCTCAACATTGGGTTTTACTTACAACTCGGGGCCTACCTAGGGCTTAAATACTTTTGTGGAGCTGCCTGAAGGTGCTCTCACTGGGCATCTCTGAGGAAAAAGCTGAATAGTCACAGTTGAACTGCTGCTCCAGAACTCAGTTGCTCCATCAGAATGAATATGGCATTAATACTTCCAGGAGGCGATAATCAATAGGAAGACCATTAGTTGCGTTTCCTGCTGTGCAACGCACGCTCTTCTGATGAAGGAACTGAATAATTTTGGGAAACTCAAAGGAGCTGTGCTCAGCAACTTCACAATATGACTGTTCTGATACAAGGCCAACTCTGGCTCTCAAGCCTGGAAATCAATATAGCCCATCTCAGTGATACCGGATGGTGTGAAACACTATGCACACACCACTAGATCCTGCTTAGCACATGTGGGATATTCCTAGAAGGAACATGGCTGATGATAAATCCGTGTGACATTAACACAGATGTCACGCACAGTGCTCTTTTGCCTAATTATTAGTGTATTTATGTTTCTTGAATCTTGCAGCGATCATTTTTTAATTCTCTCTCCAGTGAGAGCATTTAATTAAGTGGGGGAATTTACGTTCGCTCTCCAATGATGGTACGTCAGTCTCTACAGCAAAAATCTGTATTTTCTAGCCTCACCCACACTAACATTCTGCCTGCTATAGTTGAGCTCCTGAATAGATCAGCAACGTTCAACCAACAACAGCCGTTTCCAGTGTGGAACAATGATCTACGTCTTCAAAGAAGTCTGGGCACCTCTTGATTTTGACTACTTGGAAAGAGAGACTGAAGCACGTAGCATAATTCTGCAACATACAAGCAGGCAAACATCTAATGGAAATACACCTTTAGCAGCTTGTGTCTGCATGATTTAGGATGTTACAGATCTCAGCTGTTTGTTGTCTGTCTGACTCCCCTGGCTGTGTTGAAATCACCGCTGTGACAGCCAAGATGAAGTAGCTGACTGCGTGAGCATTCCTCGTCCTTTCCAATACACGGCAAAACTACTTAGGCTTAAATCACCGCTGACGGGAACTAACTTCTTAAACAGGTTTGAACTTGATCCTTGTTGAGCACATCTGACTGTGCCCCAGATTGCCTAGTTCAGCTCAAAGCCAGCACATGTACCCTATTATCAGCAGCAGCTCTGCATCAGTCAGCAGCTGGCAGACGGGCCCTTGGGGACTTTTCTAGCTGAGGGTAGTGCAGCCCTATGGCTGCTTCAATATATTCTTCGTGCGCAAAACAGGACGTATCTCCGTGCAAACGTTGTTATTGCACAATGGGTGTCATTGATAGCAGGAAAGAGACAATGCTTGGGAGCTGGACATGCTGTTCAAACATCGTGCCAGTCTTTTTATATACTCTGATTAAGGCCCCTTACTTAGAACTGCCATCATGCTGTTGCTGGCCACTTTGAGTGCACAGAGAGTATCTGAAATCCCTTTTTACCCTTCTTTAAAGAGTGAATTGAACTGTATTTCAGTGTCTGAATTTCTAGAGTTTGTTGATGTTCTCTTAACTTAGATTCCGGCTTATCTATATCCAAATACATACAGATCTCCCTACACTGAGAGGTACATCCATAGTACCCATCTTTTCAAGCCCTACATACATTTTCACTATTAGCCCATTCAGTTTCTCTACTACATTTCCAGGTCACAACCCCATTGTTGTCAGCAATACTTAGCCCTTGACTCCCTAGCAGTATTTCTTCGGCAGCGGTAGACAGGGCTGTTAGGCAACCAGGAAACCTAAAACAAAGGAAAACTGTTACAAGAAGAATATGGGACAGGCAGAGGAGCGAGTGGAACTAACGGACCAAAGGCCCAAGGGAAAGAAGTGAAGAGAGGCTGGGAATAAGGACAGCAACATTCGGGAAGATTTGCTCTCCGTGCAGGCAGCAGCTGCCAATACTGGTAGGGACAATGTCAGATCAAGCAGGAGTTCACTTGTCACAAAAGTACAGCACCAGCATGGGCCTAAAGCTCTTCGCATCCCATGTTCAAAACAACAGACAACTAAGCACAAAGACAGAACGCCTGACTAACTGAAGGGATTCATTTCCTAAACCTGGGTGTCTCCTTTAGGTGCCCAAAGTATCTCCCACGGTACCTGTGATGCATCTACCAGCCCTGTGCCAATGTCTCAGACACCCCTCGGCTACTGAATACTAACCACTGCATCCTCAACCTCAAAGCAGGACAATGAGGGGGGACCAACTCCAACCAACTTAAGGTAGCAGAGCTCTGTGATGACCCAGGTTGTACCGGCAGCTCGGTGATGGATCTAACCCAGGGTAGTGGGCAGCTCAGCTCCCTGCCTGACCACCTCCAACACCTTACAGAAACCCCAGCTCCCTGTCACACGTCTTGAATGCAAACCGTGTGCCGCTGAGCACTGTCATTTCCCACAATCACAGCTGTAGAAGTCAGAACAAACAGCGTAATCAAGCACCAGGCATCCCTCGTTACCACAACCACGCGATCGAAGCCTCGCCACAACACAACGCAGCCTTTTCCCCCTACCCGGCCCGCCTGCTTTTACCCGGTTTCTTTCAGTCACTGCCATTCCTCACCGAAGCTCTCAGGTGGCCGTGACAGGAATGTCGAGGAGATGAGATAGAAGCACCTACAGCAAATAAATAAGCCAATAAAGCAATAAAAAGACAAAGTGAGAGAACAAGGGGGACATGAGCTCTTTGGAGGCTTGAAGGCCAGCCCATAGAGTCACTCAGTCTAGACTCCAGATGTGAACGCAGAGCCTCAGCGAGCGCAATACAGGACTGCGTAAATATCTCAGCCAGATGTCTCAGGGCCCAAGCTACAAATCCTCACAAATGGTGACAGAGTTGGCTGTTGCTGTTCGCATAGCTCTGCTTCCAAGAGAATCAGTGGTCATTCAGTCAGCGGCAGTTCATTTTTGCTGCCAGATGGGAGGGAAAACCAGGCTCGGAGTTGCAGTTAGTCTCATAGCAAACTCAGCAGTCGGCGGATGGGTCATGGAGCCCTCTGCGGGTACTGAGGTTAGCTCAAAATAGCAATCTGGGGAAAGAGCTGAAAAGATTATAGTAAACACAAAAGCACATGATCCTAAACTCCTAAATAGACTAAAATAACGAGCTGCCATGTTAGGCACCTGAATTCAAATTGAGATCTTCAAGACCTCTCCCATTTGGTTAACTAAGTTTACAGATGCTTAACGTTACACGATGGAATTACCTTGCATTTCAGTTGCTGGAGACGTGCGTTACGCTGGCTCTAAGGAGCCTGATGATTGTATCTGCACTTTCACAAACTAAGCATTCCTCTGCCTGACTTTCGTATTCCCAAAATTTGTCTCCTAGGCGGGGGCCTCAGAGAAAGCACCTGGAGGGAACATGACCACCTTCCCCTCTACTGGCAGCAGGATCTGTCCCTTGGGAGGCTGGAGATTAGTTTCAGCTCCCTCTTCTGCCTGAGTTAGACCAGAGAACCGAGCCCATCTCTCCCAGGAAATGCTCTAACCACCAGGCTATAGTGTACTTTAAACCAAAGCTTTCCCAGTCTCTTGGATTTATCCCATACTGCATAAAAAAATCAAGTATTTATTGCAGCAGGGGATAGGACTTGGGGCCCTGCAGTGAAAGTCCTTATATAATCCACCCTGTCACTGCCCCAATTTAGGATATATCAATTTATGACCCAGATTCTCTTCAGCAACTCACCCAAAATTGGAACTGGCTGAATAATTTATAAGCAAAAACCCTGAGCTGGGTTACTCTGATTCACAGGGATAACAGTATTTATGATTTTTTGTTCAGACATAAGGCATGAACATGTTTTAGGATGGCCAATAATTGTCCCAAGATTTGCAGAAGGATTGTTTCATTCTCCTGTTTTAGAGTGCCAAGAGCAAAGTGACTCATACAGTATAAAAGACAAGCTTTTGAACCAAACAGCCCAGAAAAACTTGACGAAGAGACATGTGCTACCGTATCAATCTCCTATTCTTGTAGTTGAAATTACAGCCTAGAGGTTGAGCCCACTGAAGAAGTATCTAAAAAGGCCATTGTTCCTCTCTCCTCTTCAGACCTAGGCTCACAGAGATAACTCGAAGTCAAAAAAAATTAGGATAAATTGCATTACTTTGTACTCACCACGGGCCAAGAGCTCACATGTGAGCCGTAGCTGATACAGGGTGACCAGTTACCTGCCATGACAAACCGCTTGGGACTGTGAACCCCAACTCACAGCCCCTTTTCTCTCATTCCCAAGGACCTAAGGCAGGTCAGACCTGCCAAAAGACGTTTGGAAGAACACTGGGCTCCCACAGTGGTACATTTCCCCTAAAAGTTGCAGGGGCTTACTCTGATTTATACCTGTACCACATCTGACCCTCAAACCATTGCGGGGATGCACTCAGTTCTAAACAACATGTTTCCTGAGCTGCCACATTCAGCCCTGGGTCTAAATCAGATTTATCTGAAGTGACAGGTGTATGGTTTTAATGTTTGATTAATTTCCCTCCCTATCCTGAACAACATGACCCCAAAACCAGAGTAGACACACACCTGTGCTGGACACGTACATCCTTTTCCTTATTATTCTGCACTTTCTGAAGAGAAAAAGGCACTGAGTAGAATGGTCTAAATAAGAGTTAACTCCAAGATCTAAACAAGTATATTGAACAATTTATTTGAGCACATCGTGCTGTTCTTCCACCTCTTTGCTAATGAATGCACAGCATCACTGTGAGTGAAAGTTAAAGGGAATATTTCTTCTGGCAGTGCCCTCCAGGTCCCTTAGGCTGGCTTATCCAGCAATTGTGTTGGCAGTTTGGAGTTTTTCCCAGGACCTTCTATGGCCAGAGATGCTACAGGCCATTTTATTAAATGTCAATGCCCATTGCTGATTAATTGTTGAAAAAATAAAAATAAAATCAAAAATCAACCTTAGAATTTTTTTTTTCCTTCTGCTTCACATCAAAAGCACATCTATTTAAAGGTCTTTTCAGAGGGAGTCCTTTCTTTTGGAATGAAATAGCATGAAAGAGTTGTACTCGTAACCCTACTGGGCACCACTGACTTTCCGATAGGAGGAGATAGCAAATTTTCCTTGTCTTGCCCTCAAATCTGCAGCAGTGTTGCAACCCCTCTTCCAGCACAGGCTCAGAACTCGCCTCTGACTCATCAGTGCCAGCTGCAGTGGGTGAACAGTTAATCAGCAAGCAGACAGAAACCTAAGTGAAACTTTTCTTCTTGCTGTACAGATCTCAAAGAGGTGGAACTCATGTAGATCAGTAAAAAAGTAGGTGTTGAGATACCATGTTGGAGGAGAGTGCAGAAACTGCAGAATCCTTATCTCCATCCTTGAAAAAAAATCAAGTCCCTCCAACCCCAGACCACAGCATGTTCCTCTCTGTGAAAGATCAGATGTATTTTGCCATTCGTGCAAACGCAGTAGCCATCTGACAGCCTCAAAGCTGCATTCCTTGATGCCTGTGGCCATAACAAATTTTCGGGAAGACATGAGGAACCATTTTCAGGAAAATGGTGCTTCATTTACTCTTTGACTCTCAAAGACTGTTTTGTCTTCCTCTCTGTTTTGTGAAGTGCTGTCAACACTTACAGTGAAGTTTATTGTAAATACACAATAACAACAACTGCGCACATTCATCTCTGGTTCAATTCCTATGTAAATTTATGTTAATATGTATGCAGATTAAGTCTGCCCCCCTTGGTCCTGGAAAGTTGTCAGAATGACACATGGGTTCTGAAAAGGTTGTGTACTACTGATCTGCAGTTTTTGTATAGTATTCAATAACTGGCAAACCAACAACAAGAGACTCTGGCTATTTCTCTTCACTTTTGCTGGATAAATCAGTGGAGCCTTCTGGACAGAGTTAAAAAAAAAAGTCTCTAAACCCGATCTCTAAAACCATGACCTGCCCATTTTTATTTCTCTTGCATAACAGAACAAATATTCACGGGTGGGACCTTTTGAGGAACAGAGTGGTACAAGGGAATCTTGCTAGTAAGCCTTCGAACTGACATGCCACCTTCTAGACAGAAAAGCAATTTTTCTCCCTAATACTTAGTAACCGCTAAACCAATGCCTAGAGTTTACAGATAGTCCTCCTCACTTTTTGCTGTCTAAATCAGTGTGCTTTTTAAGAGAGCTCAAAAAGGTCACTTATTTTATTCTCTCCTTCTCGGCCTCCCTTTTCCTCCATTTTAAGCCAGAAATACACTGATCTTCCACCTGTGTGTGCAGCCAGAGCCCTTCTGAGCACTCAAGTCACACCAGTGGCGAGGAAGCTGGAGGGATGCAGCGAGATGTTCTCTGCTTCCCTGCCAGAGATGTTTGGCTACGACACTTTCTGGTACTTTGCAGTAAATAGAAACTAATCTTCAGTTCACCCCAGGGCTGAGTCCCTACAAGGCTCTCAGGCACTTCTTAAATAATCACAACGGGACGTAAATTGGGACTTCAAGAGATACACGTGGTCTTTGCGCAGGGATGAATTTCCAGTAATCCAAAAAGGGGATGGGGAAATTTCTGTTGGAAACAGCAGGCGCCACAATTGTTGGCGAGGAGGATACACCAGACAACAAAAGTCCAATTGCCAGAACATATTTATACTCCTGCAGTTCACAGCTGAGGACTTGATCCTGACCTTTGATACACAAACCAGATTTGCTCTGCAGCTGGAAACGGTTGCAGCATTTGTGCTTGGAGGGTAAGATCGTGCCCGGAGCTGATAAAGGTGGGAGCTGAGTCATCAGTTCTGAAGCGAGGCAGCAATCTCCTGACCAAAATAACTTCCACTCTAATAACACTTAATGGACTTGGAAGGTCAGTGATTTGGGGGAAAACAAACAAGAATAGAACTGTACCCCATACAGGAATAAGAAACTTCAGTCACCCATTTTGTTCAGGCCTTTCAGTTGGTTTAAAGACTGACACTGAGAGAAACCCTTTCTTCTCCAAGCTCTTCTTACTTGACTCTGGTTTAGAGTGTTACTTCACTCTACTTTTTAAATCTCATTTTATTGAAGCAATCTCAGTCCCAAGAGCAAAGCAAGTAAAATAAAAGCAATTAAAGCCTGGAAGAAATCTGTATTTTTTTCTTTGAAACAGAGCCCTATGTCAGACGCCTTTCCACATACCTCGTTCAGCGCAGGTTACATTACAGCATCCCATCAGGCCCATTCAAACCAGGTTGCAGAAGTATTGCGGCTGGGATACAACGCTCCCTTCTCGCCTGCAGTAGCTGTTGGTGGTGATTTCATCTCCATCATTGTCTCTCTTTCCACCTCTCACGCAGCTGCCTGCCTGTCTTGATAGGACCAAAGTGTAGCTCATGGAATCTATATGATCATCACAAAAATAGTTATTTCTGCTGAAAAATTGATTTAATTCCCCCTCTAAACCTTTGTGGATTGCCAACTGGGGGTGTGAAACCAGCTGGCAAAAGATGCATTCATTTCAGTTTCATGACTTTCGTATACTGCAGCTTCCTGACTTTAAATGGTGCCTCCCCTCTCTAATGAGAGCACCAAGGCCTTGATTAACAGTCCGCACTTTAAACAAAGTTTTGAAGAAGCTCCTTTTCATAGCAACTTCTCTGGGGATGTCTGACAGCCTGCTCAATCCAGGGCAGCTGAATGCCTCTTCTTTCACAGCATGAGCATTTGTCAGAGAAACTAGGAGTCAGGCTTGATGAAGATTTGTATCCCTGAGTACTCTGCAAGGAACTCGCACAACAGCGTGGGAAGGAAGCTTGAAAGTAGTGCTGGTAAAACAGTGAAAAACTAATTTCATCAATGTTTTCAAAATTTAAAGCTTTAGAATGGACTCTGTTTTACTTTAACTCTTTCAATGCTTTTGTTATAAAATACATTTTTATTTACTGAAAATGCTGTCTTCAGTACATCATTTGCTAATTTTTTTAGTCCAGACAGGATTTTACAGAGATGACTAGGCAACATGGGAGGAAAGCCTGATACGTTTTTTTGACAGTTAATCACAGAGAAGGGAAAGGCTATCTTTTGGGAAAGGGTCTTTCAAAGCCAGGTAGAGCCATCTGGGTCAGAGCCTGCAAATAGTTGAATAGTGATTTAGGGTGTCAATATTGAAATCAAAGGTATTCTCCATGGAAGAGTGCTATTTCCTTGCAGACTCTGGCTTTTCAGGCTCTTCCAGCTGCCCACTTAGTCAGTGGAAGTCTTTAATAGACAGTAGACGACGGCCTTGATCATAACCGAGTCCTTGAATCTGGACTTAACAGAGATTTGTAAAACAGGCTCTATGAGCAAGCTTGCTTGTAAAGGACTGCAGAATACCTCCTCCCTGGTCACAAGCCAGGACGCTCCCACTTTGTGACCTTGCCTCACTGATCTCCTCTGGGAGATGGGAGAACAGCAAGGCCCTTTCCCCGCAAGCCTACTGACAGTACTTGAAGTTAAGTCTAAATTGCAGTCATGCGGTGGCTGCTGTGTAGCGCAGGTCAGTACATGCCCCAAAAGCTAGACTTAAAATGTACCTGCAAATCAACAGTAGTCAGGTCAAAGAGCTCAGCAAACCTACATGCAAAGGTACAGCTGATTAACCTGTGCCCAGTATTGCGTTGCCATAACTTGACCATAACCAGCGTTTCAACTAATTTAAACCTTCCTGGATGTTTCTGTACCAGACTGCTGTCACCGTGGTTGCCACGTGCAGGAAAACTAGTACACTGCTACTAATTTGACAACTCCAGAGGAGATGACTGAGCTAGGGTTAGACCAGAGATTTTGTTTAAATGAAGTTTTGCTTTGGTTACGCTTATTTATAGGTTTGAAAGTCAGAAAGTTTCATTTACATTCAGCCAAAGCATGAAAGGAAATACTGGGGCTTGGAGGGGTGGTGGAGGGAAAACGAAGAGAAAGGGTGAAAAAACAACCCTAACCAAAAGCTATCATGAGGTTGATAGCATCACCAGACTAGCAAAGCAAGCAAAAGAGTGTCAAACATTCCAGGCACAGAAGTCAGAAGCCACAGCTCTCTTCCAGGGAAGGAATACACTGCACCTCATTTCTGCTGCACCTACCGATACTATCTACAGAAAATCCATCACCAGTTGAAAGAGGGCTGCGTTCATTGTCAATGCATTGCACCGCTTTGGTGTCCCAACTTTCATGAGTTTATTAGATGCCCAGTCATGGACTTTTCTATGAAATAGAAAGACAATACAAGCTCCTTTACTGTTGCCTTATAGAACCATTAGGAACTCTGTTCCTTTACATATTATTTTTCCTCCTTTCATTGCTTCAGCTACCAACAACTAGTATAAATTTACCTTAAAGCAATCTGTGGCATTTATCTCTATATATACCTACACACACGTATATATACAGACACATATACAAATACATACATACATGTATATACATATACACAAAGCCCAACAGTGAATAGAAGAATTCACTGAAAACCCAGAAAAAAACTAGCATATTCAGAAACAGGAGAAAACACTTGACTATTACAGTGTTATAAGTTATTAAGTATACAGTGTCATAAGTTATTAAGTATTACAGCTTTATTATAGATATTATAGACATTGGATATTATAGATATTAGATATCTTTCACGTTTCCTTCTTCTGTCATAATTCGGTTTCTGTGATTATGATGCTTTCTTCTTGCATACCTGTCCTTCAGGAAAACAGCCTTTTGGAAGATCGCATTGAACTGGGATACTCACAGAAAATGATCCGACTAGTTTGTATAGAGGGAAAGAATAACTTTGGAATTAAGTGACTGAAAAGAGCAAGGCTAAAGTAAAGCTTAGATCACAGCACAGTCAGCAAAGAGTGGTAATAGCTGTGGAGCTTTTGTCTTTGAACAGGAGCTGAAAAGCACGAAAAGGTTCAAGTTAACAGTGCCAGAATGGCAACTCAGTGAAGTCACCGCACACATCGCCACCAACTCCGAGGAGCTTTGGTCCAACATTAGGACTTGTTCCTGTGCTATAGTTTATCATGTAATACTTCCCTCCATACCTATTTGCTTCTCATAGCAATATGGATGCAAACTTCACTCAAGGGAGGGGGAGGACTGGGAGAGCAGAGGATGCTTGAAACCTGATTTAACAGGACTCTGTCAGAATTGGTGTCAGCCCTTCCATCTAAGACTTAAGAAAATGGTAGGTCTCCGATCATCTTAAAAGACTCTGCTCTCTTGATTTGAATTTAGGAATGTCTACAAGAGTCATAACAACATATTCTCATTTTCACCTAGTCAGTGCCAAGCACAATGAATAGAAAATGATGAAAATCACCTGTAAGTAATCGCTGGACCTCATAAACAGAGCACAGAATCATTAGTCACATTAAAGATAACAAAAGTAAGACTCTTCATCTGGAGAATCTGTGAAGCTGCTGCTTGTGAAGCATCATTCCATCCTTGTCCTCAGCCAAAAATGATGGGAAGCAAAGCTCCTCTGCCTCTTCCTCTTCACAGAATGAAGAGCTTTCAGCCATTCATTCAGCACACAGCCAGAGACAGAGCTCCACTAACGGACTTTGCTACTGGCAGGGATGGCGTGAGGTCCATGTCGGGATCAGTACTAGAAATTTTTGTGTTGTAGTATGCCCTTGGTGCACTGTTAGTGGAAATATTATAGTCTCAAGCTCCAGACCCCAGGCTGTACATACGTTTTCTCTTAGCACTTCATTATGTATGAGAAACAACTGTTATATAAACCAGTAAAGATGTACATATCCCATCCTAGAAGACAAGACAGACATGCAAGTCCCGCATGTAACTCAGATTGAAACATTAGCCAATGTGGCAGGCATCCTGGGATCCTAACTTATAAAATCAGCATTTCAGAGCTTTCACACACACACCCCCCCTCGCAAAAAAAAAAATAAAAAATAAAAAAGGAAATTAAATACTACCCCAACATCTTGAAAGGAAGCAGTCACCTCTCCAGGACTTCTTCCTGAATTCAGCAGGGCTCCTTGCCTTGATTGGATAGCAAATGCAGTTTCCTAAGTCCATGTGTGCTCAGACATCTGTAACACAACACAGTTTATTACGTAACCAAAAGACATTTTTTATTTTCCCTGACTGGTGAGGGGACAGCTCAAGCTGATGTCACTCACCCTTTGTGTCTCACAAGACCGTTCTAATACAACAATGGAGGGAAAGTGTAATTGGTGGGAAAGGAGGAACGAGGGAAAACGGAGGGAGTTTGACCTTACATAGGTCACTTCTACAGCCTTTTGGAAGATTCTCACTGAATGGCATTTTCTTCATGTGTTAGTGAAAGTGGACCCGTAATCTGCTCTGTCTCCCAAAAGAATCAGTGACTTTTGTATTGAGAGTGGGCTTGTTTTGGTTGCTCTGTCCTAAGCAAAACAGCATAAAAATGATATGACATAGGATGCTCCTCAGAAACATCATTTTGTGTCGGAGGATCTCAGAGTCTAAACATTTCCTATCAGACGCTTTATTCTCAGAGGAGCCTGGCTTTCTGCAAGAGTCCTTTGTAGTCCAGCTGGATGTCATTACATAATTAAGCATACGAACCAGGAGGTAGTCTTGAGCATGACAATTTTACAAGGTACGATCAAAATGTTATCCTTCCTTTCAAAAGATCTAGTGCCATTTGTTGTAACACCTTTATGCAAGGGATCAAATATAGTATTGATTATTCATTATTACCTTTAAAGAGGTCAGTAAGCTTCTGGAATTCAGAAGACTTCTGGGGATCTGAAGGGATATAAGGCCTCAGGGCTTGATGACTCATCTTGACCTGAAGCTTTGAAATATCACCTGCTGTCTGGATTATTCCCGCTTGCTGCCTGGGATTTCAAAGTGTCTCTCTCTCCCTTTTTTCCCCCCAAGGCATCACTCTTACAGACATTGCCAGATCAAGAGAAGCAAAGAATGCAAAAGAAAAGTGAAAGTGAGAAGACCGTGAGTTGGGAGCCCAGCTGGTGTACATCTGCTTTGCTAAGCTTGAATTGAAAAGCAGTGCCATTATTCTTGTTCTGCGTGCATCCTACTGCGTTTAGTTATTGCATCACATGGAAGAGGCAATGGGCATATCCTGTAGCTAGCTCCATTGTTAGTTAACGTGGGTTAACTAACTGTTCAATATCCTAAAACAGGGAGTTTTTGAACCTTTCTGTGCCAATTTGATCTTCAGGCATGTTCAAAGGGAGGAATGTTTAGAGGAGACTGGGGGTGTCATTATATGGAGACCCTGACGAAATTTAACACACTATCTTTATTGACTTAAGGAAAAAAAAAAAAATCAATGTCATAATCATCTACACACTGTATTAAAAGTTTCCATTTTCAACAACATTGCCTGTATGTTGTAGAATAAACCTCCAAGAGTGCTTTTTGGCAGATGGCTAAATATTTAAGTAGTTGGCCACAGATTTTAAAAAATTGAGATAATTAGAAGACTTGAAGCAGTTAATATTTATTAGTCACGAAGAGTTTGACAGATTGGATGCTTTCCTATCCACACGTTCTCTAGTGGAAAAAAAAAAAATAAAACCCTTATCTTTCATTGTATACGAAGCAAGCTTTTATACGAGGCAGAAGTAGAAGGCAGGGACTTCCCAGGTTTCTCAGTATGAGACACTGAGATTAGTGGCTACAACTTAATTCAAAAACAGGCCAGAAAACAGCACAGACATGATAAAGTCTCTGTGGAAATGCACAGAGTTCACCCTGGAAAGTGGGCCAGGACTGAAACCTAAGGACTGACCCTTCTGCACCACTTCAGCTTTCACTATACACGATGGTGTCTCCAGCAAGGTTGGGGCCCCCCCCCAGCCACTAGGGATTATGAGACAACCCATTTTCCATTAGCTTTGCCCCTTCCGTTTGCCTTCCGTGCAGGAGAGGAGATGCATGGAGCAAAGGCAGACCAGTTCTGTGGTACTTCAGAACTGCATAGGAGAAGACTCCTTAAACAGTGAGTTAAACAGGCAGACAGGAGGCCAAGAACCGACAGATTACTAAGGCTACTCTTGGGGCCAGTTTCGCCAGACATCTCCTCTTTTATCTGTCCAGAAATCTGACTGAAAAGAAGTGTTGGGACATTTGCCTAGGCTTGCTGGCTGCCCAACAGACAAGTCTGAGCAAGAGCAGTAACACACTTCTCACTAGGCTGCAGATGTCCAGCGATGCTGAGCACACCAAGGAGCACAGCCCAGCACTTCCCATGCCAAGTCAGGCCAATACCACTGCACCGAGCCAACAGCCAACCCACGGAGACAGCAGGCTGGATGAGCTCGGGATGGACATATGGGCATCTGCACAGCACATACATGGTAGGTCTAACGTGTTATCCATCTGTCAGACTGTCAATACATGCAACTGTTCAAACGGTATCTACGTGCAGACAAAGCCTGTGCAATGGACGTACACGTTACTAATGTATAATAGAGCAGCCGCTCGAAACTGTCACCTTCTTTCATAAGATCGATACCGGCTTCATCAGTGATTCACGGAAAACATGCAAGTAGCGCCAGTGTTATACCGCATAGCTGACTGGCTAGAAAGAGAAGCATCTCCATTATATCTTACTGCTCTTTTCTCACTAGCACCACTGAATGGTTACTACATGCCCCAGTATGAAATCCCTTGGGCTCCTTTGCTTTCTATTTGCCTCTGAATGTAAGATAAACACAAACAAGGCATCTTAGTACTGACATTGCATGTATCCGCATGCAGCGTTAAAAAGAAGGGGTGCATAGAATTAACTGTGGCAGGCAGGGGGATGAATGGAAAGGATTTTCATCAGTGTCTACACAGCAAGGCCAAGGGTAGACAGTAATACATAATGGACCTGCCATAACTCTTACCTGGTACAAACTAGTAAGGCAGGACCAACTGGGCTGGCAGGTTGAACACAGTCCTGATCTGGAGTCGCCCCAGCACTGCCCTCAAGGGAACCCAAGAGAGGGATCAGAAAGCAGCCTCGGGTACCGACCTGTGCCAACACCAGTTTGCTAAGGGGATGGTACCGGGAACAGAGCAATCCCCTGGCTACATCCTCCCTTACTGTGGCCAGAAGAGAACTGCTGCACCCC
>NW_009604225.1:0-49650 GCF_000690535.1 Cariama cristata | reverse complement strand
ATTGAGGGTGTTTTCCTTACCCTACAAAAATTTTTAAGGCCATCCCTATTGTACACAAAAGGATAGGGTATTTTTTTCAGCTTTTTTTTTCTTCATTAATATTATTTCTGAGATATTTTTCCCAGTACCTTCTTTTTAGCAATTCATGCTTTATTTATCTCATTGCTATAGTGAGACTCTGGAGGACTGAAAAACTGGTAGGGTTATGAGTTACAATGAAAGCAAAACCTGTTCTAAAGGAACAGAGACTCAGAAGTTTCAAGCTTTCATAGGCCTTCTTTGATTGCTAAAAAGCACGTTGGAGAAAGTCTGTTAAAGTTTCAGTATCCTTCCTTGAAGGGGAGCCGCAATCCTCAGCCCTAAGAGCTGCAGCAAGACTCATTGCAAACCAGAAGACAAGAATCAAACCTAGCAATAAAAAAGAAGCCGCAACCTTTTAAAAAACAAATATCACAGGATTCCTTTACACACCATAAAGAAACAAAACGGAAACGAACCCACATTGTTTCCTCTTCAAGTACCCAGAAGAAAAATCTGCACCTTAAAAAGGTTTGACCTCAATATGGGCCATAATGTAAAAATGTGAGGATCTTGGAAACTTGTGCTTTTCCTGGACTGAGGCCCAGTTTTTGTAATATATCTTGCATGTTACTATTTTTCTTGCTTCTTCCAGAGTAGAAAAGGCTTTTTTGAAGAAACGTGTTTTCTAGACACTTTGATATGCCAGAGTTGCGGTCTGTTTAAATACTTCAAGTTTGATATATACACATATAGCTGTAACGTTTTCTGGATATGAGCCAACATTGCCTGTCTGGATCCAGTTCTTACTATCAATAGGTTGTGAGACACTAGACAGAGTGGTCTCTACCCTAACATACAGAGTATGTGCTAGGCCAGACAGATAATAGTAAGGCAGACAACTTGCTGTGCCTTTATCTTCTTCACCACAGTTTTAATGAGCAGCACCTGAATTTATGCCCATATTGAAATTTTCTGCCTAAACAAAAAGAGGACTGCTAGCACATCACATCTGCTTGGAAAATGAACTTTTTTTTTTCCTCCTTACTTCACACAAGGAAATCTGTCAACAGTTCGATCCACTGACTGTCAATAGGATGACTACTCTTTCAGAGGCCATTTTGTTGGCCTCTGGGCTGGCCACAAAGTGCTTTTGCATACTGACCTGCTCTTCTGTTCCCTGATGCTCTCCAGGCTGAGCTGAAACTGCGGCTACAAACCATTAAGCCTGCCCTAAGAAGCACGTGGACTACCACATACATCTCTTTGCTTACTCTTTTGCATATCTAGAGAATATAAATGCAAATGCTTTCCTGTATGCTCTCTCATATCAGTTGACTGAGGGCATCAGAGCAGCTGAGAGACAGAGTCTGATTAATACTTTGCCTCCAGGTACGCCTCTAAATCCAGCTAGAAGGGAGCCAGTCATACAATAATTCATGTTTACTAGCCCTGCTAAAATTCATTCCTGCCATGTCTTATCAAACAATCGGCCATGGAAGAAACTTTTCCCTACTGGAACATGCATAAGTCACTCTAACTTTTGTGGCTGCGAACTGAAAGCAATTCTTTCCCCACCTTCCAATGTTTGCTCAGGTGCAGTTTGGTTTCCATGTGAACTTTCAGGAGAACCTGCCTCAACCAGCAAGCTAACAGGAGTCACCAACCAACTCGCACTGACTGCAAACAAAGTCCTCAACCTGAAAGAGTCTGTTACGTAAAAGTACACTACGTAAAACCATCTTTGTGCTTGTGACTTACTGTAAGTCCTCAGGTGATCTGCCTTTAAGGATGACTACATTTTTTTTTAATCAATCAGCAAAGCATGCAGGATGTAAAGTTCACGCTAGCTTGAGCAGCAGTGGATTGTGTTTTTTTCCCTTGGTGAACAAGCCCCGCGTAGCCCGTGAGCTTTCGCCGGTGAGGTTATGCAGCCTGCCTATTAGGACTGCTCTCAGCCACATGCCTGACTGCACTCTTAAGTCTCGGGGCCAAGAGTAAACTTTAAAGGAACCCTGCCAATTAAACATAAGCAGAAAACAAAGACTGCATTTTTAACCAAAGCAAATACGATCAGAAATATTCTCGTGATGCTGGTATCGATAATTATTATTTTGCATTCAGTGAAGATGGCTTTTAATTGAATTTAGATATTAAAATCTGTCATGAAAATGAAACTAACTAAAAATTAGAGTTGATCAAATTGTCCACTGGCCATTAGAAGCAAATTAAATACATTTTACTAGTGGTGAAAAGTAAGCCTAATTTCACAAGACAGTAAAGATTCTCTGTGCCAAATGTTTTATAGTCTTGTTTTGTGGATCTTAGAGGGGGAAAAAAAATATGCCTAGATGGCATGCATTATCTACAAGAGGCAAAGACAAAACATTGCAGAAAGGTTATCCCAGATGAATTCCAGTAAATCCTTTATATCATATAGTCCAAATAGACTACAGCAGGTTGCAGAAAACATATTTGAGGAATGACACAGGGAATTTTGTAGAACATACTTAGATTAGCTCTTGTACTCTCTCCATTTTAAATATAATTGATTCAGTCCTCAGTTCAGATAAAATAATGTTCCAGCTTCAGTGTTTAACTGTTCTGCTGGATTGGGACTACAATGAATCTAACTGCACAGACAGACTCCAAAGAGGTTTTCTGGACTTAAAAATGTCAACATTTTCAATCCCTTTATCTTGTTTTTCTTTTCAACATTAAAAGCAAGTGCTGAGCATACTACTAGAAAGCTCCTCTCCAGTGCTGCAATGGCCTCAATTCTAATCTTGTCACACTACGAGACAGCTAAAAGCTATGACAGAGGAGATGGTCATCTGTTTGTTAGAGCCTGCCCAGAGCTTCTAGCGCGGGCTGGGCAGCATACTACCAGGAAAAGCAACAGCATATAAAAAAAGTCAGCGTCCAAAACAGACGCTGGATTGCCTGCTACACTGCATCAACAGATTTCTTCAAAAGAGATCTTGTGGGAATGTATTGGATTCATTTCTCCTGGGGCCTCCTAACACCCTCCTGAAAGCCTCAGGTACGTGCTGAACAAAAGGGAGAACAAGCCATTCTGCCTGAAAAAGCCCTTTGATCAGATGAACTTTTGCTTAAAAGAGAAGCGAGAATGTGACCATTCCAAAGGGATCCCAGTAATTTCTACCATGATTTCCATAATTCAATACCTTACAATTATGCATTTCAAAGTCATCTGAAAGAACCAATAAAGACAGATTGATTACTTTATTTGTACACATCGCTACGAGACATTATCACTCAATGCTGCCAAAGCTGATTCCATGCCAGCCCTTGATCTAAAATTAGACTAAGGACAAGGAAGCGTTCTTTCCTCTACAATGAACACCTAAACCTAAATGAGCCAACAGAGGTTGAGAGTCTGCAAAGCAGTGAGTACCAGCATGTGATTCCTGATGAAAAACCTCATGACCTCAAGAACAGGCCCTTCAGGACCTTCCCAAGAATGCAGACAAATTTCAGCACCCAGTAAGCAAGGTGCTCAAAATATCTGCTCAGGATAGGTCTTGAAATTTACTCAGAGGAGGTAACAAAGCAGGGAAGACAGACGTCTAGTGCAGCAGCTTGAAGTACTGAGAGTGGTTCTGGTTTCCCAGAAACTGTAATCAGCCATAACAGAAGTAGAAAATATTCTTTACTGGCCTCTTCTTCCCACAGTTTCTCCACTAGGAAGAGCAGAGATCTCAGTCCCTGCAGTTCTTCCCAGCCTGAACAGGGTGGAAAATTGCAGCCCTGTATCTGGGCGGAGGTAACACCAATTAGTCGAGCTTCTCATTTCTCAGAAACGTGCGTGCCATTTCACAGATACTGAGTGGAGGTCACGGAAATGTCTTTTGGCTCTGACTTCCACAGCCAGTTTTAGCACTTCTTCACACCCATCTGATTGCACTTGGAGTTGAGCACTTGCTTCAAGTCAAGAATCTGTTTGCTGTTCCATGGAAGACAATGCCTTCCATAAAAATCATGACCTAACATAAATATAGGTGAGCACTAAACGTCCGCTACAGCTGCTCCATCTGGGACCACCTGTGAGAGCTCACACTAAGCAAAGGATTCTCCTCATCTAACTCCACAACTGCTATCACCTTAAAATACAAGATGGTTTGTACATGAGTATGTAGGGACATATGTCTCGTTATTTTCTACCCATACTTCAGCTGCGCACGGCGCGCATAGGCCTAGATCCACGAGTGTGTGTGTATATGCAGATAAACAGATAATCTGGAATTATTTCAAAGCAACTGAAACATTTTTCTTTCTTTCTAGTTGTTTCGCAACAACTTGGCCTTGGGATCTTCCAGGGAGTTGTATGTATGAGTGACATACTTGCCTGTTTTTACAGCTCCTGCCTAATGTCAATTTAAGCATCTTTCCTACACCTGGAGGATTTCAACAAACATCAGCTCACAGGTGTCACCCTCCATGGGCTGAAGGCTGGCTCCAGAGAGTCTAGCCAATATCTGCTTTGGCTATTAACAGCCTTGGAGAGGCCAAGCTCAGTGTGTGGGGAGAAGCAGGGGGAGAAGAAGGTGGAAGGAAAAGGACGGGGGTGGGACGACACGTACATGTATGTGCATGTGCATTTGCTGCTGCTTTAACTTTCCGTCCATTTAAGAATTTAAATACTAGTCAAGCACTTAAAATAACATTAGGACACATTCCAGCTTTCTCTGCCAGTCAGAGGGAAAAAAATGTTTGAAACCCTGCATCTCAGCACCCCAAGGGCTTTATGATTTGTTAGGTTTAGTAGTTCAGAGGATTAAAAAGACAGAAATATTAGTAGAAAAAGAAGAGGAAAAAGTCAATGTATTCACTGAAGCAAATCTAATGGGTTGCTGGGCCACAGAAGAAAAGGTTCTACTACCTGACTGAATCTTATTTATATTTCTTGCTCCACAATAAAAAATAATTTTCTAGACAGTCCCCCCTCTTTTTTTTTTTTTTTTGCTATGCTAGTCACATTTCCTAAATCCTTTATCAACGGCTGCTCTGCATATGAATGGGCTGTAATTGAACTGTCACATTCATGAAGGTCAGTAACCTTTCATTAGGAAGAATGTGTCTTTCTTGATAAATTGGAAAGTCCCCGAGGATTTGAAAGCATTTTTTTTTTTATTTCATTCTTTCAAATATACCTTAAAAATCTAACACAGATCTTTCTCTCTCTTTCTCTCGCTCTCTTTTCATAGCACTCTGACAAACCCCCTCGTCTTTGTCTTTGTCATAGGCAGTTCCATGCAAAATATTCAATCACAAGCTTTCACTGTGACCTTCTTAAAAGCAAAATGGGAAGCATAAGCCCCCCAACCTCAACCTCTCACTTTGAATTGCAGATAGCTGATACTTCTGCTTTTAAAAAGAAGTTAAAAAATCAAAACCTTGAGATTAGAGTTTTTGCTTCTTCAGACTGACTTGAGTATCTACTGTAAAGTGACCTAAGTAAAACTGTGTTGGTGCCAGTATATCTGTACGTCTTTTTGGTGTGTCCATTTATCTGCAGAGATGGACAGCCAAACACCTCAAGCAGTGATAGGCTGTGTGTGAAAAACAAATTGTGGGAAAGAATCGTGCTTAAAAATAATATTTAGTACTGCAGACAGCTTTCGATCCCTGTCATAAATTAACTCCATACAACTCAGTCTTCCCTATCTAAGGAAAATAAGCTCTTCAGAGGAATGTTTTTGCACCTTGATCTGCACCCTGAGACAGCAGGGTCTTTAAAAGAAGGTTTGTGACTGCCAAACTCATAACCGCTGCCAGAAGCTCGATTCCTCCTCCAGATTTCAATCAGAAAGCATGCAGCAGGATGCATAGTAATGTGTTGAGTTTCCCACACTTACCAGTGCAAAGGTGCCTTCAGACATCTTAAAAATACTACCAAGGCTGCTGATCACAGGGGCAGAAGCCATCTGTTCCTGTAAATGCCAAGACTAGGCCATGTTCTAGCTAGGTAAGCCCAGGGCCCATCTTCAGTCAATTGACTGGCTTGATGTCAAGGGGTCAGATAAAAGGCAGCTTGGTGACAAAGTCGGTCATTATCAAGATAGAAACACCAGCATGGAAAAGGGGAGACTTGACAAATAGAAGCAAGCATCTGGCTTTTTGCGTTAGCTAGTCAAATACTTCAAGAAGTAACATGAATTACAGGTTCTCCAGAGCTGTCAGAAGACTGTCCTTTTATTATCAGCACCAACAGAATTGTGGTGATTGAAGATTCACCGCTACAAGATGGAATATAGAGGAAAAAGGAACAAGGTATAATTGCAAAGCAGCTGGAGTCCTTTAATGGTACAGGCCACACTGGAAGCTTTTCAGCTGGGAAGACGAAAGCAGCAAAACATTTCTTTTGATTTTTGCAGGAACGGTTGAAGAATGAATACTTTCATTAATTAGGCTTAACTTACTTTTTTCAAGCTGTCTCTCAACTTGTGGACTTCTGTTGAGTTTATGTGACCAGCTTTGAATGGGAATCCTTTACTGCAGTGCCACAGTATCTTGGATCTTCTTATACTAGTAAGGGAAGCCATAAAAAAAGATTCGCTCAAAGTAAAAAAGAAGAGTGCTACCTGACTTCCATATTAACGTCCTCCTCCAGCAGCAAGAGTATTCTTGAATTCATACAGAGAAGGTCTTTATTTAAAACCTAGATGTCCTCTTACACCTTAGTTCTGCCACCACTCTCTAGACACAGAGTTCATGGTGGAGGCTAGCCAGGTGTGCCCAGAAGCATAAATCAGCCTAGATCATTGTCAGAATTCTCTCTGCCACTGGCGAAGTGCAGGTACCTGTGATAACACCATAAAGAAAAAGACCAGCCTTTATCAGCAGCTGAAAGTGCGTGCCAAACACTACCTAGGACTCTAAATCAACAGAAAGGCCTTCACAGACCAGCCGTTTCAGTGCCACGTTCAGGCTGCCCAATGTCAGAGCCTAGCTTAGAAACTCCTGCTTAGAAACTCCCGCTACAATGGCATCTAAGGTCAATAAGCAAGATGCAATTCAGATTCCCACCTTTTGTGAGCGGCAGTCACAATACATCGATTAGGCAGGAGTGACTTCTCTACGTGCCTAACTCGGGTACCAAGATGATTTGTTTTTTCCCACTGACCGCAGAGGAAGCCAAGGTTTAGCAACTTGGCATAACAGGTGGCCAGTATTGCTCACCAGCCTCTTGACCTGACACGCTGTCATTGCTCCCACGTTTCATAGCAGGCAACGCGAACGCAGCTCACAGTTTCTAGCTCTGAGTGCGATCCTTGCTCTGCGGAGTAAATAGATACGTTCTCATGCGGTGCTTTTCAACTGTACGTCAGAGGAGATGACTCTGTAGCGAGCCCTGTTTCGGAGGCCAGATCCTGACTGCTTTACTTGGGAGAAACTAGTAAGGAAAGAAGAAAAGCAAAGTTATATTTTAATGTAAAGCACCGTTTATGGACCGGTTTTCCCAAGAGTTAATTTGGAGATCATTGCTGTTTTAATCTCCTGCAATGTATGTGGGTGTGCCAGTGATCTGGAGAATGGTTTCATGCAAGCACCCAAACATTCAGATACCTTCAGTTGCCAAAAAAACAGATTTAACTGCCAGTCAGATCAACTGAAGTGGAAGACCACAATCCTGGAAAGAAATCTCATCAAAATAAATATTGGAGATCATTGCTGTTTTAATCTCCTGCAATGTATGTGGGTGTGCCAGTGATCTGGAGAATGGTTTCATGCAAGTGCCCAAACATTCAGATACCTTCAGTTGCCAAAAAACCAGATTTAACTGCCAGTCAAATCAACTGAAGTGGAAGACCACAATCTTGGGAAAGAAATCTCATCGAAATAAATATTTTTAAAGACATTTTCTAGCATGCCTGGCTTAAAATACCCCTGGGGCAACACTTCTCATGGTGTATTGTTATTTCTCTTCTCAGATAAAAGGTTAACAGCCAAGTGGATGCGAGGTAACTACTTACAGATCTCTGGAGAGATTCTGTGCTGATTCACGCTCTTGTGTCCTCTGTCCAGAGTATCCAGATTTCTTTCCTCACTTGAAATTGGAGGTAGTTTCCTACATCTCGGTACTCGGATTCATATGCAGCTAAACCTTTTCGTATACCAAGGAATTTGGGTTCCCAGATTTCAGTTCAGGACTGTCTCAAATGAAGCTCTGATAACTGCATATGGAAAAAACCAACAGAGCGGTTGGTCACCTCATTATATACATCCAGACCAAAGCAATGAGGCTTCTCAAGCACTCTGCACTGTGTATAAAATAAAAGTGGTTAAAGAATTTGTTTAGAAGTGCGTTAAGCATTTTCCAGGCAGGCGGTGAATAAATCCACTTTACCACTTCATGGCTTTACAAAGAAGCCCATCCATTAACATGGGAACCCTCTTGTTTGCATTTCTTAACAGCTGACATTTGTACCTTTCGAAGGAAAGTGAAGGGCATCTCATTGCCTCATTGTTTAAATCAGTGTGGAAATAATGGGGATGATAGGGAATTGGAGCTAATTTCCTTTGTCTCCTATTCAGCAGATAATGGTGGTATGTGCGGGATGCTAAAGGCCAGGCAGAGGAGGTGACCTGAAGATGACTTCATTCTTATGAGGTTTATCAAAGGCTCCTGTCAGTCAAATGCATGCTGAGAGATTGGGGACTGGCCATCTGGTCCAAAGTTAATCAAAGAGGAAAAAGGAAAGTGAGGAGGTGAAAAATCCCCGTCAGCTTTGTGCAAGGTGGAGGGAGATGCAGACAGAAGAGGGAACTCATGTGCTCCGGCAGCCCAGCACCCAGGTTGGATGGAGGGGAGTAAATGCAGCCGAGTGGGGTGGAGGAGCGTGGGGGGAAAGGGAAAGATAGCCTTGTTTTGAATTTTCACTGGCATGATCCCACACCAGCTTTAACTGGCAAGCCTGAAGGTCACTGCTGCTGTTAGCCATGCAGAGCAGAGGCAGAATTTCACTTGTCCTCAGGAAAAGAAAAAAAAAGGGGGAGTGACTGACTCACAGTAGGGAACTGGTGTAATATAAACCACAGGGTTTTCTGTCAGAGCGCCAGACGTCTTTCCTTGGAGTTTTGTTTCTTCCAAGCAGGAACAAGAGGTACAGCCATGCCACCTTCACGTCCTGCAGACACAACCGTACCCAGCTCCTCACCTTCTACCCCCTCCACCCACTGGGCTCAAAACCAGGTGCCCTGCAAGCACTAGCAGCTTCTGTGAGATCTGCGTATTCGACCCATAATGGCTTTCCTGTCAATGCTGACCCACGTACGTTTTTACACTGTGGGTAAGCTAAGAGGGGTATAGAGAGGGGATTTAACAACAAGGGGTTTGGTTTGTGCTGAAAGGGTATCACACAATGCTTGTAAGAAAGACTGAAGGCATCAATCAGACAACTGAAATACTGTTTAAACGTGTGTGTGTTACATAAAAATACATTATTTCACCATAGATGCATTCTGAAGTAAAACACCGGAGTGTGACAGCCTGTTAGTCTGATTTCCATAACCAGCCCTGCTCAGCTGCTCAAATCAGCTAAATAGAGACATATTTTTAAAACTACAAACGTCCAGATTGTGAATCCCTCCCTCACGCTGGCAAGTAGTCATGCTAATGAGTAGTCTCCTTGACTCCAGGGGAAAAATTCTTGCCAGCAAAGGTTTCACAATCCCAGCCCTAAACACTTCTAAAATGATTAATCAATGTGAACTAACTTAAAACAAAAAAAAAAAAAAAAAAAAAAGAAAAGAAGAGGAAATAGGGGAAGGTTCTTTTGAAGGGCTGCAAATCAAGGCTGAGCACTAGAAGATGTTTTTGTGGACTTCGGCAGAGCAAGGGATGAACGTGCTGCCTCTCATACACACACACTGTCCCTCAAGATGGAAACACGCTAAAACTGGAGAGAAGGAGAACAAAAGAGTTTGTCTGCTTCACATACCTGCGGACAGGACTTGCTTCTCCATGAAGTTTCTATTCTGCGTCCTCCTCAGGTCGAGGTGCAGTCAGGTCCCCATAGAGAGGAACATATGGAAAACGGGAGCAGTCAGTTCTGCTTTACCTGCAGCTTTGCGGGGCTGAGTCTCCTCCGATGCCCTGTTGGGGAGCATGGCTTTGCCTGGCCAAGCGCTGTAAAACAGAGCTGAGAATAGTGAGAGTGGAAGCACGCAGGGCTTTAAAACCAAACCCAAACCTTTACAAAGCACCTAACGCCAAAGAACCTCTGTTGAACAGAGGATGTCAGCCAAGAACATACAGCTCTGTCTGTATATACACAGCTATACACTGCTTGCTCCCCTCGTATTTTTAGTGACAACCTGCTGCATGCTAGGCAGCTTGGAACAGGCGCAGCCAAAACTGAACAAGGGTGGACACCAGGACACCTTGGATTTTGTTGCTGCTAATAGCTAACATGACCCTTATGGATGGGACTAAAACTCAGTGAAGAATCTCATGGGCACCAAGCACGCACTGCAATTTTACTTAGACTTGGACTTGTTATCTACTGAACTTCCTTACCTGAGCCACAATGACTTCAGAAGGAAGGGAGTTAGCAGCAGTAAGTTTTTTGGAGGTTTGTTTTTTATCTGCAGAGCTTTAGATCCGAGAGAAATATGACTAAGAAAATGATCTTTCCCAACCCCTGGAAAGAAAATGCAGCCATGTGGATCCCAACATAAAAACAAGCATTGGCATGTCTGAAACACTGTGCCTGCTATAATTAAAACTCACAAGTAACTACAAAACAACTCTGTTTCTGTCTTTACAGCATGAAACCTGCAGACATTTAGAAGTTGGCTGACAGAAGTGTCAGCAAGGAAATTTCACCAGAAACCTGCGATCCCCTGGATGAATTAGGGCTTTCTTTTATCAGGCAGCAAGCCATTATCATGTGTTTAGAACTCCCCTTGCCCAGTTCCTGCTGGATCTCACAGAAGGAAAAGGCTTTAGGCTTACCTGTGTCTGCAAGGATTCCTAGTCTAACACTGGTTGGATACACAGGCATGAACACGCTGTCATCAGCATGTCCTCCTCCTTCTCGTGGGCTTGAAATAATTTGACATGCCAAATTAGACAATGCCTTAAATCAAACAATAGCTCCATTTTCTTCAGTGGCTGAGACTATTTCCAAAAGCAGGCAGGGGATTTAGCTACACAACCCTAAACTGATGGAAGGTAAGTGACTACAGCCCCTTGAAGACACTGAGGACATCCAGTTATGGTCTTTTCCTCGCACCCTCCACAACTCCCTTATTTCTAGTTAAATATCATGTAGTTGCAAATATCACAATATTAAGTCCTTCCTGAAGAACCTTTTCAACTTTCTTTTCTGTTATACTGCATGGTCAACAACAAGCATGCTGAACATATGCTTTAATGATTGCCATAGCAATAATTCACAGAGAACCAGTTTTCTTTCAAAACACTTCAGAATAGCAAGGAGTTGGGGGAGGGAAGTTATCAGGATGCTGGAAAGCACTAATACAATTTATTAGACAAACCCTGTGTGGATGCAATGGCAGGTCTGCTATCAAAGGCAAAAACCTTCAGGCATTTTACATCCCATAATCCCAATGAAAGCCTGTTTTTGCAGATACCCTGCAGTTCATGAATCACTGGCTATAGCATACAAAATCCTCTATTTAAGTAATTACAGTACAATACACAAATCTGCACAGTGGCTGATGTTATATAAAATATTCCAAGGCAGTCTCAAAACTACAACATTAAAAAAAAAATCCCAATTGGAAATAAGTGTCTGGCAGTAAGAATATTTTGTGAAGTAGAGGATGTTCTGATCTAACCATACTAGGTTTGTCCTGGGGACTGCAAGAGGTCTGGGCAATGCAGGGACCCAAGCGAGCCACGGACAGAGAATGGCTCCTGTCTCCAGATGCTGTTTTCAATTTGTTTTCACTTGGCCTTTGGTACCCCCTCCTCAAGCGCCCCATTTTTACACAGTTGGATGGTTTTGTCATTGCCATCTTAGTTTTCCAACATCAAAGAACATAGAAAGATCTCAAATCTCAGCCCTGGCCTTGGCCATGCATTGCCCCAACAATGGGGCCAGCTTCCATTTCTTCAGCAGAATGAACCAAAAGCCTGGTAGTTTAGGAAGATACCTAAATTCCATCATGCAGTATGAACTCTTATCTCTGTACTCGGTTCTGATTTATCTCCACAACAGGGCAGTTCAGCTTCTAAATTCAGCAATAGGGAAGATAGGCTTTCCTTCATGAAGGGCCTTCAATGGCCTAACTTCGGTTTCATCTACAGACGGCGTATTTCACCAAAGCTTGTACCCTTCAGCTGGTCTGTAAATCAGACTCGGGGTGACAAGCAGGGGGCATTTTGCCAAGTCACTTCCAGATCAGACCAGCAACTCTCAGTCATACTCACGTAACCAGGGTACTAATGAAAAAGGATAAAGAAGGGCAGAATTGCATTATGATTTACAGAACATGATGAATGTGTTCAACTCAGATTAATTAGAAAATATGTTCCAGTCCTCTACTTACAATTTAAGATCTGGCAAAGGTCACAGCAGAAAAAAAAAAAAACAACAAACCCTGAACTGGAAAATGAGCATTACTTTTATTGTAAGAGTTTGCTGACTTCCTCTTTCAGAGGAAGTACACAGTCCTCCTTCAGCAGAAGTCATGGTTTTAGAAATGTCGGTCTGAATCAGACTCGGAAATCTTCAGAAATCTCCTGTACCTCCCACAAGGTCCAGCTCTTCAAGTACAAACTTTATCTTCTTGTTCCTGGTGCAAAGAACCTGCAGAGCAATTGGAACTTGGTTTGCAAAGAGAAAAATTATAATGGCCCACAGAACATAAGGTCAATCGATGTTTTGGAAGTGTTTTATGACCTGGAAATCTTTCTCCGAGATATTTAACTACAGCCCAATAAAACATTACATGCTGGCGGAATTTTATCCTGTTAAAGTTGGCAAAGGTTTCTTCACCAAAGAGTAAGTTTTGTTCAGGTTTAATTTGCTTTCATACTCCCCCAAAAATCAATGTAATCACTTAGATGCAGGTTGACAGGTTCCCAAGATACTCTAAATTAAGCAACCCACAGCAACCAAGGCACAAACACCAACTACACAGTAAAAACGAGGAGGAACAGCAATTATCATTTCATGCAAAGGTTGTCTGTTAGGTTTGTGTAAAGCTCCCAGGGCAGACTGTTAAATTGGACGTAAGATTTTGTTTGAAGGAAGACAGAGCCACAATGCAGAAAGCTTTCCTGGGTTAGGTCTGCCTTTTGCTACAAGCATCAATCACAAAGAGTGCAAGCGGTTTGAGTTAAAGACACGGTGAAGAGTTTGGCAGAAATTTGGACTGCTCTGTATGTGGGATGTTGTGATTCCTCCAGCTGCAATTCCCTAGGATGCATTTCACCTAGACAGCACCTGACAGGAAATATTTAGGAGGTTATAAGTCTTCTTTAGAAGAAAATTACAGCAGAAAGAGGTCCAATATACCAACTAAAACATGAGAAAAAGGTTTCTCACAGTTTGTGTTCTAGGTGCCCAGCTGACATCCTGGCTCCATAAAAAGTCTTGCTGTGCACTTCTAGGAGGCCAAGTTTGGCAACATCTAGCTAGCTTTCATATATATTTGACTTGCTATGTTGCCTAGCATCATAGTCAAAGAAGACTAGATTCAATCTCACTGTGAAGAACACAGCATACACCGAGATAGAAAACTGTTTGGTTTGCACCTCAGCAGGCAGTCATTTAATAATATGAAGAAGGTGTCCCCATCCTTCTCATTTATTGGATTTATTTGCCAGAGGAAGGGAGGCAGAACTTTGGGCCATTCTTTGACATAGTTGATGTGTTGATGCTGATTTTTTCTCTAAAGAGTTTTATCAACTCAACAGAATACCAAGACTTTTGATTCAGGGATCATATTGCTACAGTATGACAATTGATTTGTCTGCTATAACAGAGATAGAGTTGTACCACAGTATCTAATAATCCCTTTTCATATGCATATATGTTGTTTTATGGCTTTAATTTAAAGAATAGAGCAAAACATCCAGCCTTATGAAAAAGGGTAGTTGTGGCTGTCATACAGATATTTTGCTAAAAAAAACCCTGACTCGCATCCAAAGTAAATCAAAGGGGTGGGAAAGAAAGGGTGCAGCCTATTCACTCCTACCGTTTTACATCAGTTTAACAAACCCATTGCTTTCAAAATTGCAGCAGTAATATAATAGACAAAATAGCCAGTATCTTGTCTAAGATAACACAAAAATCAAGAAATAGAAACAAAAGTTTAAAAAGCAGGCAATTTTTTTCGTGAGTCATGTCCAATGGCTAATATTTGCATTTTTCCTGTGGTCAGGCTCAAACTATCAGTGTGAAGGAGCACTGAAGTGAGTGTGCATCCTGCTAGGGTGGATGAGCTCATGATTCATGAATGAGATTGGACCAGAGCTTCCAGAAAAGAACCAGGTATTAATCTATGCCCCTTTTCTTGTACTTCCACTTAGCAACCATCCTTCCAAAAATCCAGAGAATGAAATGATCATCAGAAGAAAATAGCATTAAAAAGACAGACAAAAATCCTCCGCTAATCACTTGCAATAGTCTGCATAGCCACCAACTGAAGTGGAGATCTTTGGTCTATTGTAGTGTATTATGTGACTTCAAGAAAATGAGATGGGAAGGTAAATATACAAAGTAGGATTTAGCAAGGCACTGGGTGAAGAGGGACAAAAACCCTTCCTATGGTTGTCAGTAAAAAGGAGGGTGACACTCTTACAGAGTTAGAGGAGGTCAATAAATCACCATCCTTATCTTGCAAACAGAGCCTGTGACTTCAAAAATTAGCTCATTTATTCTGCACAATTAAATTTATTGAAGTGTGACAGAAAAAGTTTAGCAGTCGCTGATGCAGAAAGGCAGCAACAACGGAGGCAGGCAACTGACTGAATGACACAATTAGTTGATTTTCATTTTATTTATCAATATAATTATTGAATTGTATTTATCCTATTTCACAGATTTTTACCATTATTAGAGCCTAGGCCTCCAGGGAAAGAATTAGTTCAAATTTTCAGTCTAACTTAATGTGATTATAGAGCTGCGAATAAAAGAAAAGTTCTATAAAGTGCTACACAATCTTGTATTCAATGTCACCCCACCATCAGGCTCTGAAATCCAGAATCTTTTCACGTAAAGGCAGTAAATTGAATACGAATTGTCAATGCGCTATATTCCCTAGATGGCAACCGAACCTACGTTTGCAGGATCCCACCTTGAAGCTGCCTCAAAGGAGCCAAGATTCCTTCTGAGTTTTAAACTCAGGGATACCTTTTTAAAAAAAACAAACCACCACCCCAAAAACCCCTACTGCACCCTCTTCATCCCCACTCCTACTTCAAGCTTCGGTAAACTTATTTGGAAATGTTGTTAAAAGAGTGCAGGAATATTGGAGAAAGACTGCCATGCCAGGGGAGCAGTGGATGAGTATGGTCCTTACGCACAATTACAACATTGACCATTTTGGTATACATTGAAAAAATAACTCCAAAACTTCTGACAAGATTCTTTTAAAACAAAATAAGAGCTATTGACAAGTTAGAAAGGTATCTGTTAGCAACAGTTACTTTTCTTCTTGTCCAGTTGAGAAGCATCTAGACTACTCCAAGTTGCTCTGGCTCACTTCTTGGCATGCCTTTTTGTCATTCACAATGTCTGCTTTGGTTTTGAACTTGTAAGAGACAGAATGAGAAATGCTGGACCTGACTCACACACATATTCCACCCTTGCCTTCCACATATAAGAGCAAGCAAGCATATGTTCAGCAGTAAGCTATATAATAATTCATGTCCTTTCTCACAGGTTCAGGAAATTAGACCACATGCTATTGCGAGTGTCTAAGTTTTCCAATGTTTTGAAAGACTATTTCCATTGCAACTAGCTTATTCAGTTCTACCCTCCACTTCCATTCCATAAAAATTAATTTATTTGCTTTGAGAAAAAGACATACAGGCCATTTTTCTAAATGTTGGTCAAAGTGTCATGGAGCATTGCCTAAAACATTAAAAAATGGAGAGGGTCCAACATAATTCTATAGCCGTAATTAATAAGAATGAATATTATTACTTACAATTAATAGCTGACTTTGGGTGATAAGATACTTCCAGAATTCCCACCGACTTGAACAACATTTTCCGGTTACTGGGATCTTGATGTCTGTGTAGGCTCAGACTATAATTTTGGGAATTTAGTATAGTGACTTCTGCAGGAACGGGCAAGAAGGGAGGCTTTATGTCTGTAAGATATAAATTATTAGAGCTAATAAACTAGATCTTACTGGGACTATTCAAGTTAAATCTGACATGCACTATCTACGGAAAAAGGGATCAAAAGAAAGAAAACCATATATTGCACATTTTCTTTGTGTGTTTCTTTTGGATAAAGCCTGGAAAGTTGCCTCTCCATTTATGAAGAATTACACGCCCCACTGGGACCTGGAGTTGATGGAAACCATTCCATAGCAGCGCCATGCAGCGATCTGCCCACCTCCGGAGACGCAGAAGCAGAGGTGGCCTTGTCTCCGAAGAGCCTTCACTTCAGCATCAGAAAGGATATAACAAAAGGGACAGATGGGAACTAAAAGGGATCAAAGAACAAAAGATAATTTTAATGGTTTAATTGACTGAAGATGTTTCCACTTCAGCCAAGACAAGCAGAATCTTCGTTGCTTTTGCTTGTATTCAGTATCGGCAGAGGAGAACAGCATACTTTCAAGGACTAACTTCTCAGATCTCTGCAGAATACAGCAAGGCTCTCCTCAGCAGGGAGAAGCTG
Organism: Cariama cristata; assembly: GCF_000690535.1. Taxonomy (NCBI): domain Eukaryota; kingdom Metazoa; phylum Chordata; class Aves; order Cariamiformes; family Cariamidae; genus Cariama; species Cariama cristata. Next base: position 32,776 of record NW_009604225.1, on the reverse strand, counting down.
CACATGAGCGCAGGAAATGGGTTTCAAGACCTGAGTGGGTATTCAGCAGTTCAATAACGATGATTTCACTCTTCTATGGTACTTTTTACTCCAAGAAGCCCAAATCATCTTGCAAAGAAAAAACATCCTTGTGTTATGAGGGGCAGGTAAACCTCCCTTACACAGAGCCCCTCAAAAGAGATAAGAAAGGCTTTTTAACATAAACAACTGGATTTTACTAGAATATAAATTAGAATTCTTAACTTCTCAAAGCAGCGTAAACTGGATTGACTAGGTCAAACCCAATCACCATAAAATGGGTAACATAAATCAATTTTTCCCTGCCCACTGCATCCTTACAAGGATGCCTTCTAGCCTGGTTTCATTCAATTCGGTCAATATTCGGACCGCAGCAAGCCACACATAGTCCCTTCTAGTCCCTATGAAGCAGCTTCTTCCCATCCCAAAGACATTTGATTGTGAGGCTGCTTCTTGCTTCTCTCAGCTATCTCCCAACCTGTCCACTGGGCTGGAGCCCTGTCTGACTGAGTGGTTGCTCCTCCCTGTCTGCCATATCCTACCTCTCCTGTGAAATCATCTCCTCCTTGACACAACTGCATGGATATAAAGGGTAGGAGGATCCATCTTCCTCTCACAAGGGCTGCAGCTGAGCCAACTATGTCTTCTTAGAAAGAAATCTAACGTATAAACTGAGAACAAATAAAGCAGACACTGTCCATTGGACCTTGGCATTATCCTCATTTTCCAATTGGGAAACAGGAGCCGAGAAAGGGAGACATCCAAGATAATAAAGATTACAAGGAGACCTCTGCCTTCTCAGGTGCCTTGCCTGACTCTCCAACCCCACTTTGCTGGCTTACACAGCAAGCCATAAAAATGTAGATGAGTCCATTTTAAAGTCTTTCACGTGCTGGAAACTCACAGATCTTACACACTCGTTACTCAAAAGGATCTTGTTCATGTGGACATATAGAGCATTGAGCTTGATCCATCTGATGTACAAGATTTTGTGTCTTAAAAATGTCACAAGCCTGGAGGATGTTTTTCCCCACCTACGGCAATCAACATTGCTTTGTTTTTCTCTGTTTCCCAAAATAAAAACTTAAGCAGGGCAGTTTTGTTCAGGGATGAATTTGATTTTTGACTGACTTCACAGCCCTCCCAGATTAACCCCGTTGACCGCTGTATAACTGTCAGGCCTCTGAGCTGACTTTTCATTCCAAATCAATGTTTTCTAAATAATTATTTACCCATGAACATGTCATAGAGGCCCCATGGCAATATTTTCCTCCCCCTTCCATACGCAGAATCATTACTCAAAAGGGCAATGTGCCTCAGGTTTCCAGACTACTTGCCAATTCATCTTTTCTTTAAGCCATATTATGCGTAAGTACTAATGTGCAGCACCAAAGCTGGAGAAAGCCTGTCCAACTCTTCAGAGGAAATAAATTAATTTAATACCATCAGTGAGAACAAAATGCAGAGGAATCCTGAGCGTATGAAGTTTCTGAGTCCCTCCTAAGCTTCTTGATTAACAGGGGCCCAGGCAACAGTAAACAGCAAAAGCAAAGCACAGGGAGCAGTAGCACGTCATTTTACCTTTCTATGTATCAGTTTAATTATCCAAAAAGTGAAGATTTACCAGTTGGCCTGAAGCGCTCAGCACTCCGGTGCTACAAGAGGCTGCCAACAGGGATTATTCCAGGCCTGAAACTGGGTGAGCTGGAGGAAAGGGAGAGGATCACAGAGGTGAGTTGACAGCATGGAGGAGTGCAGTTGAAGAGGTGGAGTTGTGCAACGCTTCAGGGTGAAGGAACCCACTCCTCCGTACGGCTTCTGCTGGATTGAACACCACCTCCACTTGGACCTATCCTAAGTTCAAACACAAAGCAGAATTCCCTTACAAGAAAGTTCAAGCACTACAAAACCCATCTCAGCTCTGTCAACTCCAACTTCCCCACCAGTGTGCTGCCCACCATGTCCTTTGCAGCTTCACCCAAAATATAAATAGCTCTGCATGACAGATCTGACCTTCACCTAGGCTGAGCTTAGTTGGTGGAGAGGCAGGTTACTGCTGCTTTAAGCTAGTGACCAAGACATGACAGTGGGCTGTACATCAGTTGCAAGGGACAATAATTGGAGCCGACACAACTGAGTGTGAACAGGTAGCAGGGCCAGGACCTGAGTTCATGACTCTTCTCCCATGGCTCTGATGAGACTACGCAGAGCAGGATGCGCTCAGGGCTTGTACCACTGCTTACACAAAGTTTGACAATAAATAAGAAATATTAAAGGAATACAGCCTGAAACAGCCAAGTTATAACCACGAATGATTATGGCTAGAAGTCAGATCCTAAAGGAAATGGGGAATAAACTGTGGAAAATGGGACACTGAAAGCCTCTGTGGGGAAGTGGTGTTTTTTCCTGTGCCTAATGGCAAACAAGATAAACCTATACAGATCAAACAAAATGTTCTCTCTCCCCAACTCTCTGAATCTTTGAACTGTAGGAAACCCACCAGTTGGAGGTTGAACAAAAAAAATGCTTTGAAAGGAGTGATGCGACTGAGGGATTAAGTTGACAAGCAGACTTTGGAAGAAGAAACGCTGTATTTAACATCCATTACTTGCCTTCATACCATCTACGATGTCAGAACACCACCTGGGCCTCCTCTTTGCACCTCAGTCACCAGATGTTGGTGGTCAGCAGAGCACCCCATTGCTGAGTGAGGAGGTCATCAAGAAGACAGAGCTACGCTCTTCACAGTGGTGCATGGTGGGAAGACCAGGCATAAATTGAAACAAGAGAAGTTCAGAATAGCTGTAAGGATATTAATTTTTTTTCCCGAGTGGAATGAGGGTTGCCCAGAGGTTGTGCAGCCTCCTTGGAGGTTTTCAAGGCCCACCTGGATAAAGCCCTGGTCTCATCTCATGGTCAATCCTGCTTAGAGCAGGGCATTGGACTAGAGACCTCCTGAGGTGTTTTCCAACCTGAATTATCCTATGATCCTATCTACACTGAAATTATTTGCTTACTGCATATTCACTGGTCCTGTATGAGAAAAGAAAGTAACTCTACAATTGGTGGCAAGGACTCTGTCATGGTATTGGAGTATTTAGGTTCCAGTCCCTTTTGTGATAGCCAATTTTGTACCACTATGATTACATTACAATTGAGATTAAACTTAGATGTGTAATACCTCTGTATTAATACCCATTTGACTTCAGTGCGTCAACAAGCAAGTAATTTCCAGCACAGAAAAGTTTGTGCGCTCTACGCTGCCATACATACTACATACAGTATGGTGCTTTGCTACAGTGATCCATAATAAGAAAAAAATACATGCACATGGGAAATTAAGCTTCATCTCCTGCAGGCTAGAGCTGTTCAAATATTCAAGGTTCCATCAGATTCTTCCAGCTCAGTGCCATCTTCCCTTGCATTTCTGGAGGATGAGAACATAAGGAAATGCCATTCCTTTTACAGCTGAATCGTGCTATTACTCCAACTACTTCTGAGATATTGGTACTGTTTGTTCTCCTAGCAGCAACTTTGAGGAACTAACAGTCGCATATTGCTCAGAGAAAATACAGAAGAAAAACAAGCTGAAATTTTGCTGAAGACCTTAATTATGAACACAGAAGGTAAAATACATTTTTCTTCAAGTCCAGAATGTCCACCCTGTACAACACAGCAAGAATTTCTAACCCTTCTCAAGTAATGTCATTGATGCCAGCTATTTAGCACAACGATTTCAGCAATGAATGTCAAATCTCTTTCAAATATTTGCATGCTTCTTAGCTCCTAAACTGACAAGCTTTAATTTAATCAGATATAAGTGAAATCTGCCACAGCACATGTTGGTTAAGATATTTAAATGATACAGGCCACAATGAGAAAGACACAGAGCACATGCAATCCTCAGCAGAATCAGTGTGGCAGGGGCTCTTCGCATTACAGTTACTTAAACAATAAATTAATTAAAAACTCCTCAAAAAGCCCAAGCCCAAAAGTATTCAAGATGTGTGGGAAAAATGCCACACTCTTGCAATCTGCTCTTCATGGAGAAAATGGCATTCCTCTCTTCTCATCTTTATTTCTCTTTTCCCTACAGAACCCATGTAGAGTATATAATACATAACTAAGCAAATACGGTGATGGAAAGTGCGAAGGTATTAATTCCTGCATCGTACCTCTGAGCAGGCTCGTGTCAATAGACCCCAGCAGCGCAGGTAGTGGCAAACTTAACAGGGGTCTCAGCAAGTTGCTAAAAGAATTCCCCAGTCTTTCTGACACGAGTCCTTAATATATCATACCGCTCTCAGTCCATACTCTTGTATTTTGCCCATCCTTTAGAGATACACTAAAAGCTTCACAGGACAGACACTATGCTCTTTTTATTTTACTTCTCCTAGGAAAGCACTGCATGTCAGCCTCTATCTGTCTTCTCTCCCCACACCAAAGCCTTTTGAACCTGTTGGTACATTTCAAGTCCACCTACTAGAGGACTAAGAGATAAAAGATAGAAATTCCACAAATATTGTGGAAGAAAGCAGGCAGTATGGGAAATAATTGTAGTGCTCTTACCAAGAGACCTCTAAGGTCAGCTCTTTTATCATATTTATTAGTCACCTGTTATTAGAATCCCCAGAGGCAAGCACTTCAAGGAATTTCCCAACCACAGCCAAACCTTGGAATAGAGCTCATACCTTCCTAGACACAGGATAATTCAGTCACAAGATCCAAAGCCGTAGAAAACAAAGTTTCACATGTGTCACTCATTAATTCCAGCTCTCAGACCCTGATTCCAGACCTGCATTAGAATAGAACTAATTGCTTATCTCCACCTGTCACTTCAAGTCCACGGAGGACAAAGGACTGGATCTAAGCCTGGAGTTATGTGCCCACGGTGCCACTTGGATGGAGAGGCCTGACAGCAAGTAAGTGACCTTCTGTCCCTCCCCTAACCACTGGGTCTTCCTCCAGAGCACTGATGGAGGCACCTTTAATTCTTCTGCTGAGCATATCCAGAAACGTAACCGTCGTGACTACGTTGAGCCAAACGTCTTGGAGCCTTCACACACCAGAAGCCATTTGGGACTTATGAACTAGGTCCTCTAGTGCTGATGTTCACTTAGCACATGGCTGGTGGAGAGGAGATAGTCCTGTTGAATCTGTCCTGTTACACAACCAGAACAGCTCAGTTCCTAGGGTTGAGTAAGACTGCACGGGTGGGACTCTCTTTTTTGGATCTGGTCACTTTCTGCCCAAGGCGCCGAAATCCCAGGTAGCTTTCAGAAATGTTCTCTTGATCTGAAGCTGAGGGAACTGGAATTGGCAGATGATGGTAATAACTAACTACGGACGTTCTGTTAATGCCCTGCTGAGATGATGAGCCAGTAAATTCCCATCTGAAGAGAAGTTCCTAAGAAAATGGAACATAACTGGAACGTGCCAATCTCTCTCCGCTGACTGAAAAGGCAGCCTGGACCATTAAACCTTTATCTCTTACACAGGTACCTTTACGATCTGTCCTTCGGACTCCTAAACATCCTACTCACTTCTGAAATCCTTTGAACTTGAAAGAGTTTTATTTTTAACAAACAATCCAGACAAACTTGTCAGATTCAGTTGAAATACCTTTCAGACTCTATGAATAATGTTCACGTCTTTACATTATAAATTTAGCGCAGAATTTCAACTCTTACTTTTCAGATGCCAAATCCTTTTAGTAGAAAGCTTTTTAGATAATAGGATCTTTCTTGTATAATGCATTCATAAATTTCCTTCAGTGATAGGGGTGTAGTTCAAAGATCATTTCAACACTGCTGATTAGTTTCTTAATTAAATTACTGTGTTTAAAAAGGGATAAATAAATACTGGTCACATTTTAAAGGGAAGCAAAAGTGGGTCACACAACTTGAAAAGGCTGCCCAATGAAATAAAAACAACAAAACATTGCATTTTTGTCTCCGGATAAGTGCGTTCACAAACGGCTAGCGTGATCTGTCTCCCTCCCAAGAAGTGGACTGGAAGCCCTGGGCTGAGCTTTCATGAAAGAAGGGGTCAACCAAGGGTGTTTTGTAAGGTGGGGAATGAGATTTACAGCAACATAACCAGTTGGCCACTTCATCATTACACACTACACGTGTCCTAAATTAGGAGAGCATGAAGCGGGTGGATACATTACACTGTTTCCCGAGAAGCCTATTGGGTGAGTTGTGCTTGTTCCAGTTCTTTGAGACTCAACACCACATCTCCCAGGAATCTGTAAATCATCAGCAGGTGATATTTGTTGGCCGTCGTACCACGGACAGTCAGAGCCGGTTACAGCTTTTACCAGGCATTTTCTGTTCATGTTTTTAAAGTTCTCTTTTCCAGGAAGCCGCAACACAAACCAACAAGTAGCACAGCACAAAACAAAATTCCAGAGATAAGAGACATGCTGATAATATAGCCTTTGACATTTGTTTGGGAGCATTGCTGGGTTAAATATCAGCCCTTTACCAGATTAATAAATGTATATCTGCTCTCTCTCTCTATTCACCTATGTAGCCTCTGTCAGTGCAGTATCTGAACATCCATGAACTTACCCGCATAGAATCCCTTTGAGGCAGCAAAATACAGAGATTAACAGACTTGTCTGAGGGCAGATTGGGAAATACGTGGCAGTGAAAGGCCCTCAGAATTGTGGTTCCTTACAACCATAGCAGAAGCATCTACGTTATAGGGTCCCCTGTCCATCTGGTACATAAAAGGTTGTTACTGATTGCCTTTGTGGCTACTGAGGAGGGAAAAAGATTTGCATTAGACAACTACGTCAGACATCAGGGAAATCTTCTAACTGCAGAGAAATGAGGTACTGGGATAGGATATTCACAGCAATGCTGTGGCAAGTCCTTCATATAGGTTTTTAAAACAGGGCTGATAAATAATTCTCAGGGATAGGTCTTTTGAAAGATTGAACTAGCCTGTTGTGTTCCACCCTGCAGACATGACAGCCTAGGGTATTACCTAGTTTGTTGTGGTATCTTTAGCTTTGCAGTGCATATCAGAACTTGAGTAGTAGACAAGTAATGGTGATATTATATTCACAGCAATGCTGTGGGAAGTCCTTCATATAGGTTTTTAAAACAGGGCTGATAAATAATTCTCAGGGATAGGTCTTTTGAAAGATTGAACTAGCCTGTTGTGTTCCACCCTGCAGACATGACAGCCTAGGGTATTACCTAGTTTGTTGTGCTATCTTTAGCTTTGCAGTGCGTAACGGTGATATTTATTATCACCACAGAAAAATAGGGATGGGTCTAATTCTAGTGTGTCAGAAGACAGACAAAATAATATAATTCATCAAGTTACTAAAACAAATCAAGCAGCTACAAAGGACCAGGGACAGGCTCTCTCGGCAATGTTGAATGAACCACAGTAAGCGGAGCGTGAGGGAACATCTCCACATACAGAGACTAGGGCTTTGGCACTGGCTATAGGTAGTATGTAAGGTGTGCTGAAAATTAAAGCAACTTTCAGGAATTCTTTCAGCAGCTGATCAGTCAAGAACCCACAAGACGACAAAGCAAATAAAACTGCCACATCTGCATGGGAGATGCGATCTGTTACAGGTCCAGCCCAGCTCCTTTTTTAATTCAACAGAGAACTTCCATTTGACTTCAGGATCTTGGACTTGGCTTCCCCCTTATAAAAAGTGACCCAAACTTCACATTTTATAAGGGGCCGAATTCCTAGGGAATGCCAGGAAGTTTAGCACCCTCCAATGGAGCCTCTTGTTACAGCACATTTGGTGGGATTTCTGAACATCTGGAAGTCTGGACACGCAAAGTCATGGACAAATAACGACTGCACCCATGCAACAAGTCAGGTACAGCCAGAACACACGCAACTTACTGTACATGGACTCGGCAACTCACAGTGCCCAAGCACTAAAATGCAGATATCACATTTCTGAGCTGGGCCTTCCAGTCAAAAACATATCTCTGCGTGTATTCTTGATTCACGTGACCCAGCCATAATTTTGCAATGCATCTTCCTCCCCTTCCTTGTTTGGATGGGATTTGCCTCTGCCCTGTTTATAGAGATAAAATAGTAACAGTGAAACAGTTGACATAAAGCATGTGTTCTGAATTATTTATGTGTTTTCTGGTGGTTTGGTTTTTTCCTTTGGCTTCCCCCCCACTCCCCCCCAACTGGAACAGGGCGGGGGGGAGATCAGAAATACCAAAAATACCTGCCTAGCTATGCAGCAGAAATGGACTTGAAGATCGAGTAACAAATACAGCCCAGTGTAAAACTATGGTTTGCATTTTGTGGGGAAAATACATGTCACGTCATGTAGGGGTATGTGAGTTTTCCATGGATTAAGCAAACATCAACATATGCTGCAGGTCAAAAGAAAAAAAAAAAATGTATATGCGTGTGTAGAGATACAGATATCCATCTCTTTCTGCCATTTCTAACAGCATGCAGAGCTAGAGTTCATAGCAGGATCTGGCACCGAGGAACCAACACGTGCATGTGAATGTGGCCCAGCAGAGATGGATATATCTGTTTGTCTACTTCTACTGCATTGGGGTGGAACGTGCAGTTCATTTCTTCTCTTTTGGCTAATTCGGGGAAGGCTCAAGCCACTAAGCCCTTACAGTATACTACCCAACAGGGCTTTCCTGATCCAAGCCACAAAATCCTCTGGGTAGCCAAGCTGCAGGTACATACCTGAGAGCTTCCACAGCCCAGCTCACCCCACTACAGGATCACAACAGCGATAACATGATCTTCACTGTTCTCTAGGGAGAAATCTAAATCGAAAGCTTTTCAGAGCTACAGGCCTTACTTTTCTGTTCATGGGAGAGACTATTTATCTGTGGTCATGGTATGTTGGATTTATCTGAAGATTATGTTCAGCTGTTCCCTTTCCAAACCTTTTGATACAAGTGCCGGTAGATGTTCACTAGCCTGTCAAGCATAAAACAAATACAGGGGAATCTTGGAAAGACATCAAGCAGAGAGGAACCTGGATCACAGTAATGAGATATCAAGCGTGGATAAAGATCCAAACTTATCTAGGGCCTGGGGTTTAGTTGGCCCCTTTCCGTCCACAACGCTGATGCTTACAAAACTCTCTTAAATTTTTAGACAAGCAACTTCTGTGACATTGGCCATTGAGGAATTCACGCTGGTTTTGGTAAACGCTGGGAAAATTGGCCTTTTTGGCATAGAGTTATTACTTTTGCCTCTGGGAAGCAAAGAAAGTAAAAAATAGATCAGTAACTACAGCTTGAGAGAGAGGTTTACATAGCCCACGTAAATGAAAATTTTGGCCAGACTTCTTTTATTTCCAACTGTTTCATCTTCATACTGTCTTTTCATCTTTACATTAAAGATGGTTCTTATCACAGAAATCGGCTAGATGTGCAATATCCTCCACCTGGGTCAGCCCCTTTTAAGCTCATGCCTGCCCATTACAGTACTTAAGCTCTGGTTCAGAACTAGCCACAGCTTCCAAGCTGCCCTCTTTTTTAAAAAAAAAAAATTAAATCTCTTTCTAAACTTGCTGCCCATAAAGCATTCCTTAGCTTCAATTTAGCCTGGCTTCCCACAGGCCACCCCACAATCACTTCAGGAGAGCCTGTCCTATCGCTCCATACTTTCTGCATCCTGGAGTTAGCGTGTGCTGCTCAGGAAACAAAAGCAAAGACTAGTCTTCTAGTGTGACATGACCTTATAAGTCTCTTGCAAGCCCATCTCCTCTCCTTTCTCCCTGTAAGGCCAGAAACCTGTTGCTACAGATTTTTGGTACTCAAGGCTGGAGTCAACCATCAGAGTGATGAGGGGCAGGCAGCAACACAGCTGCTCTCTGTTCACATGGCGAGCACTGAAGGGGAGGCTACTAGCATCTCTGCCCCTACCTTGATAAACACTGATGTCTAGATATTGAAACTAGTTGCAGATCTCCCCTTTGCTCCCACAACAAGCAGATCCAGACCACTAACTCAAAACCTCCATGCTTTAGGATCCCTTTCCTGTTTTAGTGTAGGCAATTTCAAAATCTGGTAGCTTGGAAATTCCCAGGGCTCAATGGAAATTACTTTAAGTCCCAGTGGAAAAGAGATTTTTCCGTTTCAATAACATACAGTTTGTTTAGAGAGCTGGCAATTCAGAGGAGACTGAACCATGGTTCCTGCCAAGCCTGGGCCTCGCACTACAGCAACTGGGGTAGAGAGTAAGGATTTATTTTTTCCCACAGTGGTGGAACTGAGACATCATTCACGTAGATGCGTTTCCCTGTGTTTTAAATGATGGCTGTCAAAGGATGTCCCCCCTACTTGAGGAAGATGAGAGAGCCTCTTTGTCTAGTCACCTGCTCTGGAAAACTCTGATCAGGTCATGTACCTCCAGCAATCTCTTGGCTTGGATAAAACTGCTGGTCTTTAAAACACAAAACAAAGTTCTCCTAACATTATGTAAAGGAGAAGCTCAATAAAACATTAAAGATGGAAAAAACATTTCTTCTTCTCCTTCAATTAGCACCTGGCAGCCGCCTCACTAGTTTCAGCCATCCTCACATGAGCCCCACACTTGTAACAGTCCATCGGGGCCTTGGAGACCTTCTCCTCAGCCTGCTAGAGGCTGATGCTAAATACTGATCCAGCCTCAGTCCCATCCAGCCATCAAATCTTCAAACACCCAGCTGACTTGCTCTCTGCAGGGAAAGGGGGATTATTCTTTGTCATCCTCAGCCCAGCAAACACCATCCTTGTTAGCCATACGCATCCAACGCCATCCAATGTCTCAGGTTTTCCTTATAGGCAATGGCTGCTCTTGCAGCCCCAGAGGAACCAAATGCATCCCCTCTCTCCTCAGCGGAAAATGCCAGCGCCACAAAGAGCCCACCTTCCCAAACCACTCAGGCGTTAGCAACAGCAATCAGCAAGAGCCAGAAACTTTCTACAGAGCCCCAGAGCCAGGACTGCCACTAGGATTTAACAGTGTACAACACAGGCAGATACGGCCAAAGAAATCCAGCTGCTGCCAAGCTGGTTGCATTTTGGGTGCAACTGGGTCTCAAGTTGGCCAGCGCTTTGAGGTGGTCTTCTCACATCTTTTTCTTAATGGGAGCGGCCCAAGGACGCCAAAAGGGGTGAGGATCTGCACAGATGAGAATCCAGACTACTCAAAACAGAGAAAACGCAGATCTTAGACAGGAATTAAACAAAACAAAAACCACAAACAAAACCAAACCCAAAAACACACCAACCAGTCCCCTCCGCGCCTTCCTCACTGCATCTTCCTGGCTGCTGTGTGTTCACATGCTAGGGAGCTCCCAGTCCTCCTCTTGGTCCAAGAGTTTTCGGTGTGCTCTGCTCAGCCCCAAGCCTTGCACCGTTCCCACTGGCTCCCAGGAGATTCTCTACGAGGGACACGTGGGGATGTCCTGGCCCAGTGCCACGCTCAGGAGTTTCCCGTGAGCTCTGCTCCATATTTGGGGGGGTGCAATGGGGAAAATGGGATGCCCCACATTGCCCTCTGTAAAAGCTCTTCTGCCCTCCCCATAGCCTTCTGAGAAGGGACAGTTTTCCTCTCTCTTCAGAACTGAAGCAGGCAGAATAAAACAGCCTTCCTCTTTGCTGCTCACCCGCAGCTTTTATAACAGAACATGCACTAGCTGAAAACAAACAAAATAAAGTAGCTACCTCCCTTCACAGCAGTTATACAGCTTTCCCTGGCATATTTTTCCACTCTAAAACCATCCCAAGGATGAAACCAGTAAGTGGGCACCATCAGGAGGCTGGGGACAAGTACCAGAACAAGTTCCACCATAAATCACTTGTGTAGGCACAGATACACATGCAATGATGAGGACACAGAAAAGCCCATGAGGAAAATCAACTATTTTGTCATCAGAGCAGGTCTTGAATATTGTGCAGGAAATAAGGCTGGTGGCCACACACCGAGCAGTAAGGAGAAAACTAAATATGAAGTTGCTGCTCAGTAATTGAGCACAGCCCATTCTGTGCACGAAATAAGGCAGGGATGAAAGAGGAGGGAAAACAGCAGAAGCATATGTAATTAAAGGCTACAGCAGAAAAACAATCACAAGGGGACTAACTGAAGATACCAGGGGTTACCGGAGTTCTAGCATTTGCTGACTTGGAAGTGTCACGCACATGTGCGCATGAGCGCGTGTGTGTATGCATGCTGTGCACATTGGATTACCCCACGCCCAGGTAATCCACACACAATCAATGGCCGAGTCCCTTGAGAGGCTTCTACAGAGAAGGGAACTGAGGTTGGAGGAACAAGTGTCAGAGCTCCAGCAGCAGAACGTCAGAATAAATGTTTCCTTATACTATTCATGCACGTATATAATTCCCACTACTGCAGAATTTAGGTGAGTACAGGGGCAATTACAGTCAAGTTGCAGATTACCTGCCAGAAAACAGCAGCCTTGCCTTTGCAATTCTGAAAGCATCCTTTAACTAGTTTCTTTTTTATGGTGCATGCATTCAGTTTCAGTGTGAGCAACGGCTGGAGTAGGAGATATTCATGATACCTAACTTCTAGTGATAATCTTTAGCGGGAAGCTAGACACCTACCCATCATTTATACCTTTACAAAAACCTCCTCCAGAATGCTGTTCGCCTGCAGCTCATGCGGCTCAGCTGGCTTTGACAAAAAACAGTTGTTCCAATTTCTGGGCCAGGCTGGAAAGAGAGCGAGCGTAGTTATTCTTCCCCAAGGCAAGGTCTGGGTGGAGCTAGAAGAAATGACTGCGGGCAGTGAATGGGAAGTGGAGGTAGCCCAGGGAGGACAGGCAGTGGAAGACAGCAGCTGGGATGAGAGGGGAAGCGGTCAGTTTTAGGTGAGAAGAGAAAATAGAGAGGTAATGCTGTTCTTTCTAGGCACTTTACTGCAAATTACAAAAAGGAGCGTGGAAAAGGGAAATCAGAAGGCAGCCCTCGTTCCTCTGATTTCTAGCAACCTGGCAAGCCTTGTTCTGCTCATCAAAAAAACACCCAGTTGATAATACACAGCAAGAGAGAAGGGGACCAAGCCCGGCCATTTATTTGGGGCACCAGCCACCTCTCTTCCAAAACTCAACAAATCTGCCAGAAATTTTCCCACTGGTTTGGGTCTAGGGGAACCAGAAAGCCAATTGCCAATCTCCAACATGTGCATTGTCTCAGCAGCTGCAGTGGGGTGAGGCACAGGGGTTTTAATTTCTGCTTTACATCCTTCCTGCTAACACCCAGCATGCCTTTGCTACCTCCACTCCAAACATTTTCTGCCTTTTGTTTCCAAAAGTCAACCGCAGGGCTGGGGAAGGTGGTGAAGCACCATGCGGGAGCAAAACCCAAACATGGCCATTTAAAGCAAATATTATTTTTCAACCGAAAAACTTTAATTTCCCCCCCCCCCCAGTTTATTTTTAGAACAATGGTAAAACATACAAATCCTGGAGGCCTCAAGCACTTTCCTGCTGTGCTAGTGACTTAATTTATTTCTTTAATTTGTTAAAACCTCACCAAAAAAAAGTTATTCTTTGGAGACTTCGCTAGCCCAAGTTTTGCACGTATTATTTGCTGCAGAAGATTAATGAGGTAGCAGAGGCAATTTTTAACGGATTCCCTTGGTTTTCTCTCACTCTCCCTCACTTTTTCTTTTTTTCAACTCACATGGCAGTCCAGGTCCATGAATCTGCTAAGCGCTCTCTGCAGACAAGATACAGGGTGCGGGAAGAAAGGAACGAAATCCAAAAGCCTCTTTCACAACTTCTCCCCTTCTCTTTCACCACCCAGAAATACCGCGTTAACCACCGTCCTGCACCAGCCTCCTGCAGACCAAACGCCTCCGCAGCCCCTGTCCTTTGCAATGCTCCGAGGGAGAGGACGGAGCTGAACACCTCGAGTTTACAGGAAGGCTGTGATGTGACAAGAGCTAATCCTACGCATAGTTCAGAGGTGCTGTCAGCTAGCCAGGCGATCCGCTGCGGCCCTTCTCTTGGCTCGGTTAGAAATTTGCTGACACTCCCAAAGACTCTTGGGGAGCCTTTTGGAGCTCGGCCGCAGAAACCTTCCCATTGACCTGCTGCTCTTACGGGAACTGAGAGCTGCCTGGAGTGTAGCGGCAGAACAGGCTTTGGCGGTGATGGATAAGAATCAGATCTGTTTCTCTTTCTTCACCCAGAATAACCAGGCTATTTGTCAAGAAGCAGCACCATGCTTAGAAGGGTCTAAATCCTTTTTCCTCTCTCAGCCCACATGCAGCCTCTATTCCAGCACAGCTCTGCAGGGGAGATTTTGCCTGACAGGAGGTGAAATGGAGAGACGAGGAAAACAAAAAGTGAATGAGCATAGGGAGAGTGGGTTAAGATGCTGGGGTCAGGGCAGAGAGGTGTGACAAGTTCCTTGTGATAGCTTTAGAGACAAGGTAGGTCTGTGATGGGGTATGGCTATGTGAAAGGGAAAAGAAATCACAACTCCCTCCTGCAGAAGTGAGGAAAAGGAAGGTGCAAGTCTCTTGAAAGGCAGCCAACAGAGGCCTCCGCTCTTTCTCCACATGCAAAGCTGATTTTTTTTTAACCTGAATGAACCAAAGAGAAACTGTGAGCAGTCACTCTTCTAAGCTTGCCTCCCTGCCTTTGGGGAAGTCTGCTCATCACTTTAGGGCTGGAGACTCCTATTTGCAGAGGTCAGGCCACTCACCACATCATGGCACTCAAACTACCTGGAACAGTTTGTAAATCTGTCCAAATTGAACCACCAGAAAGAATACACAACAGGAACAGAGTCAGCAATACTAACCACAGTATGATTTCACTCAGGCAGATCAGCTGGTGGCCCAAAGGCCAAGTATAGTCTACGGGGCAAACCCATGCAGCTCAGTACCTTTTTTGCCATAGCCTCAACCCCGATACAGTCAGGACCATTGCTAAACATTTCTGAGTGTGCCACTGATGTAGCACTGAGCCTCATAATCTGCGTTGGTGCCTGCATCAGAGACTGTTGGCCATGATCAGCCGGATTTCTGCAGGCATTTGCATGCTCTGTTCCACACACCTAACTGCCCTGCTTCCAGTGTCGGTGCCACGCAGGACCAAAAGTTCTTTGAGAAACAGTATGCCATTCAAGCAAATGCATATTTTTCTCACCCTGTCTTTTCCCCCCCACCTCAAGTAGTAGAATACGCCACACAGAAACAGCAAGGCAAAGTAACAGTGCAGGAATAAGGAAAGGACATGACAGTACCTGTCTGGAACAGCTGGCTCAAAGGCAATGACAGGTAATAAATAACCCTGAACACTCAAAGACAGAGCTGTCATTCTCTGTCATGCCAGAAATGTCATAAACCACAACAGAGATGTGCCAACCGTTTGAGGACCCAACGGAAGAATTTTTATAGCACCGTATTTCATCACTTCTTTCACTATCTTGTGGGCCCAATGTTCTGACCTGTGTCTGCCTCTGCCTCTCCATTTGCTGGCATTTACTCAGAAATTCAGAGTCTGTCACTAGCTGTCCATCCCCAGAAGCAACTAGGTCAACTCCAGTGCACATAAAACAGAGGGCTTCGTGAAACCTACTTAACGCTGGGATCCAAAGGAAGGGCTGCCAAGTGAGACAGGGAAGGAAAAAAAAAAAAAAAAAGAAAAGAGAAGAGACAGCTCAGATCTGGTTCAGACCAAGAAGCAAGCTTACCTGAGAGTAAGCTTGTCAGACAAGGTAGAGCTACTTCAGGCATTTCTAGATGAGTTGCAAGCACAGCCTTATCCCCTCTAGGCTACCCTGAAAAAAGTATAAACAATTACTTCTACCAACAGAAGTGTCAAATGCACAGAGGTAGCCCTGACACCTTTCAATATCACTGATGAGATTCCCCAATATATCACTTTGATAAAAAACTCATCAGGATTCCCCTTCTGCATTTTCTTTGGGTTGGTTTTTTTTAATAGGATGACACACAATCGACAATACCGCACAGGTATAGTAACGGTACTTAAATAATCCCATACACAGCAAAGATTCCCATACACATTCATTTAAAGTTGGCCTGAGGCAAGCCAAATATACAAACAATTAGAGATCTGTAGGTATGCCAAGAAATATTCATGCAGTGTATAGACCCAGGAGAAAATATAATGAAGATTAAGAATACTATTAACACATATACGGAGGTAATAGTATTTGATGGATTTCTATATGAGTTCCTCTGTGATCCTGCCAAACCCCAGAAAAAGGACTGGACTGACATTTTCCACATTTACCTACAGCTGTCAAATCTGTAGTACTGCAGTAGCGCTAAGTATCTGAAATTTAAACGGCTGCTAAGCCATCTTCCTTTGTTTTGTTACACAGTAATTAGATCTACCTCATTCACTCAGTTCGTGACAAATGTTTGGTTCACTCACATCCCAAGACAACTTCTGTTGCCTTTTTTTTTTTTAACAAAAGCCTTTTTTTCCCCTCCCGAGCCTTATAAGTTTTTTGCTCCCATTGCGATTTTTAGAACGCAACGCAGGTGCTATCAGAAGTGCAAATGCTTCCATATTCTTTGAATTGCTATAAACCGCTGTACGGTTTTGTTCATTTTAAGTACCCGGTCTTTTGATATCCTGGTCAGTCCATTCCGTGCTCATGAGTTAACAAGACTACAGGCAGGGAGAGACACAAGGCAAGCCACCCAATTAAAGGGAGAAAATGAAGATCAAAACAGACTACTGTGCTGTCGTATGGTCAGGTACAGAGCTGTACCTGGTGCAATCACCGATAACAGGCTACTTAACACTGCACCTGACGCTTTGCTGTGACCTTCACCAGCCACCTGGCTCCAGCCTTATGAGAGCCGACTACCTTTTAAGTTAAAAAGGCTTAGATGAAGAATATTAGTAACCCTGGAAATCCTCAAAGAGCTTCACTGAAAACAACAACAAGAGGAACAACTCTGAAATTTCAAGTCCTGTAGAAAGGACTCTGCATAATTTGATAACGGACAGAGGTTATTTTCTTCTCCATTAAACCAGAAGGAACTGAGCATTGAAAGTCCATGCTTACTGGAGGGATGGGGGACTGTCCCACCTGGTACGTAAGCACGAGCTCACCCAGTGTCCAGATCAACCCCTGGAGCTGCTCAGGCGCAAGCTGCTCCACGCAGCACATACTGTTCTCCTGATCGGGCATCCAGGAGCCACAGCATAAGCAGAAGGTCACAAGCAGGACTCTGAAATGAAATATGTTGTCAGCATCCCAAAATGGACTTGGATCCTATTGCTTTAGGGATTAATGCCATGGGGTGGGTGTTCCCAAACTCAGCGTTCCTGTTCCTGCGCACATGGAGTTTGAAGTGAGGGTAGGCAGTTAAGCAGAGGCATAGGCCTTCATTAAAACACCATGATGAAGATCGTCTACATTTCAGAGAGAGCTCACACCTGAAAATTGCTAGGAAAAATAGGACACAAAGCTTATTTTCAAAAATTAAAAAAAAAATAATACTTCAACAGATCCTCCCTTAGGAGTATTAAAAGATGAATTGCCTCTTCCTGCAAATGGAGGGAGCTGAGAAGGGCTCACCACACAGCATAGTAAATAAAGCTCTTTTTAAAAGGAGAAAGCATACTGCAGAAATTATTTGTTGATGTGTTCTACCGCTTTTGACCAAAATTCCTGTGAGTTCAGCTGCGATCAGAACATTCAGTGAAGGAGAAGAGGGAGCCTAAAAAGCTAATAGTCTGCCAGTGCCACTAGACATCCCAGTTCACAAAGGCGGCTGGCCAGTTTATCTCCTAGTGAACTTGGTATTTTACAGGATGGGCTGGAAGGAGTCCACCTTAAACAAGATAACTAGGAAAATCCAAATAACTGGAAGGAAAGTACAGGTAAGATTTTGTTACCTAACACGTCAAATAGTTTCACAACTGGTCTCTCAAAAACAAAGGAAAAAAACCAAATATCAAAATGCTGAATTTGGCTTCCACAATGCAAAGAACAGCTGGAGCATTTCTGCATGACTTAGTTTAATGCATCAGGATTGGAATTTTTAAGTTCCCAAGGAAAAAAAAAAAATAGCAGCAGCAAATTTGCTGTTCACTTTCTGCTGTCTGTACCAGTTACCACCTGGATCCAACTATTTGCCACCTAGGATCCAACTATGCAAAAATCCATATAATTAATTAGCATGAAACCAAAGGTCTGTGAAACATCTGTACTCCAGGAGTCACCTTTTGATGAGAGAAGATCATTCCTTGACTCCCCAAGTCCTACAGCTCAGACCTGCTGCTTGAAAAAAACCACAACTATTTCCCATGAGAAGCCTCTTATCAGCTCCAAGCCCCACCAGTCTGGCAGCGAAATGCAGGTAAGATATAAACAAACCCAGGGAAGAGGGAGAGATTTCTTAGGCGTTATTGTAGGTTCAGCAAGTTTCACCAATTTGCCAATTCTGGGGACATCCAGACCCTTTTTCCATTTCTTCTGCTCTGATACCTTCCCGAAACCTACAACACAGCAAACAGCGCCTTAGGGAGGGTAGCTTTTGTGCCACCAGACTTGGCAAGGGTGGACATAGATCTCATCCCAGCAAGAGACCCGGCACACTCACAAGGCAACAGCTGGACAATGACGCAGGAGTTACGTGCCACATCAGCTGGAGCTCTCTAAGGGGTCAGAAGAGCAAGGGAACTAAAGACCTATTTGCCCCAAATTCCACATTTCTTCCTATGGAGCCCTCTGTCACACTCAGACGTGGGTACGGACGCAGTGGGTATTGCTGGATATTATTCTTCCGGACACAAATCACACCACCACTCGCAACCTGGCACTGGCAACTCCTTCCTAATCTGACAGGGCTGTTTCACCCAACAGCTCCCAACCCGACTTCCCGAAAGCAGCGGGGGACAGCTGCTGAAACCCCATCAATCCAGACCAAAGTCAACATGACCTGTGGATGCGGTCCAGCTCTGCCAGGAAGGGTCTAACAGTGAGTGCGGCTGAGGAAATATTATTGCAGCCTGGAGGCTTTCTCATGCAGGGTTCTATTTTGGTGCACCATTTCTTGTTGCAGGAGCATACCCAGGGTGTTTCGGGAGCTCCAGACACAGATAACACTTAGTTCGAGGTCACAGTGTTTTTACTGATACAGGTTTCACCGTCCTGATTTGGGTGCGAATGCTTGTGAACGCTGCAGGATTATATACACCGTGTAATCACTTGCCATGGCCCAGAACATATAATGTGCCCACCAAAAAGCACAGTAAATAAAGTAAGTGTTTCTTGCCAGTCCAAACAAACATTTTTCCATTGCTAGCAGAGCAAGACAGTACTAACCCACAGAACTGCAGTGTTTCAGGACTTCATTTAATAGTAGGCAAGAAAAAAGTCACACTGCCACGAAGTGACACAGAAACACGCCTAACGCAATTTTGTCACCCACACAGAAGCAGTGGTTATATACAAGGACATGTTTATTTGATCCATTTGCTAACGCACAAATCAATTTGGTCTAAAACTATTTAATCATTTGTATTCTCAGACAATGAGCCAATTTGAGGTGAGCTATTTGAGGTGATCCCTGTATTTTTTCAGGCAAGACAGCCATTTGAGTAACCAACCATAGCTTCTCTGTCCACAGACTGCAGAGTTTGCACCAGGAAGAGGGCTGCATGAAAATAACTTATTTTACTTGATCCGTGTTAATTATTTTGGGTTGAAAAAAAAGAAGGAAACTCTGACTTAGCTAATGGGAAATCCTCAAGGACTTTATGGATAAAGAAGTCGTGTGTGTCCACTTATCCTAACCTCTCTTTAGCCTTTTGGCTAAGTACAAGGGGCTTATCAGTTAAGTATCTGATGCCTTCTCTCTGGGAAACTCAGTGAGTTAATAAGTCATTTCAAACTATTATGATTTTGATGCATGGAAAAAAAAAAAACAACCACCACAACAACAAAAAAACTTGGCTTTCCTCAGACAGTACAGCTGGGTAAGTACAGCATTTCCCGGCACTGTTTAAGTCTGGGTGGGGTGGGAAAAAGAAAGAAGGGGGGTGGGGGAGGGAGAAAAAAAAAAACCAAAAAAGAGAAACAAATGAAGTTTATAAAGAAGGGAAAAAAAGAACAGAAATCCTGCCAGGAGCTCAGGAAATCTTTCCTTCCTTGTTTCACTTATGGAAATCAAATAATCCAAATTAAACATGAATCCCCTTGCAAAATGCTGACAACTCTATTCAAACTAGGGTGCTGAGAAGCCACAAAGCTCAGCTCCAGTCCTTCAGGTAGTCATATAAGCAAGCAGCTTAAGGGATAGGTGTCGTGTCTGTGGGACCAGCACTCCAGACAGACAGTCCCCTAAGGAGGCACTGACTCTTGGGTATGCCTTGCGGCCCACACCAGCTATGTCCAAGACCTCACCGTAGATCTCTAGGCACCTCCACAGATGGCATTAACCATCACATACATGGGATGGCCCACTTTGCTCAGTGCTGCAGTAGGTGAGACGGTGCTCACAGCTATGTCTGGCCTTCAGGAGGGGAGGACAGAATTCCCATCTCAGGAAGGGACCTTCCTATTGCTTGTTAACTTGGCCTTTTGTCAGCCTGTAGCCATACCCTCCAATCAAAGCTACAGTTTCATTGCATTAAATCACTTAGTTTTCACCTGAGCGCTTCAAAAACAAACAGCACATGCTTTGCAAGCCCTACCAAATCTACGTATCGCACTACATGTCCCCACTTACAAAAAAAACAAGCAGCGCACAAACAAATTAAGTGAACAGAGGGTGTACTGCAGAAGTCAAACCTACTTTCTGAGTCTCATTCATTAAATGATCGGTCTTCCCTCATCTCACTTTCACTGTGGCTTCCCTTTTTTTTTTCTACCTAGGGTTTTCAAAAGACACAGGTATCACTTGATGTGCACAGGAACAAATTCAGGACCATGCCTACACACAGCATGTATTTATGAATATTTGTTCCACATATTGATTTTACCAATATTAGTGACTCCCCTGACTTGCTTCCTGTGGCCAATCAAGAGCAAATCTCCTTTTTTTAAGAGAAGTGTGAAGTTAGGAAATACATCATGCAGATGTATGCAAGCCAGTACCTCCCACACACCCCCAAGTTTGGCAGGCAGATCCTTCAGAACCAGCTTGCAGGAGGTGGCTCTGCAAACATGAAGGCTTTTTAAAGCGAGGCACAGGTACAGGGATGATTATCACGTCAAGAAAATAATGCCAACTCCATTAAAAAAAACCCAACTTGTTTACTGCAGTGGTTCACAGACTTGTGAAGTCAGAAGAGACCATTGGGATCCCATCCAATGCAAAACACAGCCCTGGGGATTTCATCCAGCGATTCCTTCATTAAGCCCCTAACTTTTGACTAAGCTGAAATCTGTCTTCCAGAATTAAAATCAACTTTAATTTAGAGACTTCAAGGCTATGTCAACACTGCCTTGTGTAACACAGACCTAAGGGCAGGCCACTAAAGCGTGACCATATTGGTGACAACCTGCTGCTCAGCCACCTCCAGATCCCATAGGGCTTCCTGTCGTGCAGTAGGAACCTCTCCAGGAAAGAACTTGGCCAACCCACCTGCCAGGGGACATTTCCTTAGGTTTGACAGGACAGGCACTGGCGGATTCAAGCCAGCATGGGTGTATCTCAAGAAACGGCCTACCCTGAACCCAGCCTATTCACTGTGCAAAGATAAGTTTCTTCCCTACTGCATTGTAAAGCTGATTCAAAGCTAGTGTTCGGTTTGGATGCGAGATGAACTTGGAACCATGCTCAAAAGGCAGCCCCGCCATAGCCCACACAGATGAGAAAATCCACCATCGCACCTTTTATCATATTAGCTTCATCTCAAGTGCTCCCATCAAAACACAAATGCATGAAATCCCTCCTCACTGAGGGCATAATTCTGCAGGTTAAAGAAATTATCGGTATAACACTGTTTCAGGGGAAGGGGTGCAATTATGCAGTGTAGCTCTATTAAAATCAGCCATATAAACTGACCACTGATGTAAGTCATCCCAGTGTTTGGCCCACTTGCTCTAACCAGTTTCTGCTTTGTACTTGACTCCGCAGCTGCCTTGCACCTCCCACTTCTTCTTTACTGTCTTCATGTAAATCAAAAATCAATCACACCTCACTTCATTGGTAATAAATCAATCACTTGGATCACTCGACTATAAAACAATGACCTTGTGGCTGCAAAGACAGAGTATGTGTGAGTACGTGGATCACAGCAAGCAAAAAGAGAGAAATAAGTATTTTTATATATGGATTTGCTATAGTTCACAAGGGTCTTTTTTTTCTGGCCACATCTGAGCTCTCCAAAAGGGCTGTATTAATAGAAATTCTCAATTCTTGCTTGCCAGTCACTCCCAAACAAATCAAAGCATTCCTATCCTCTTTCTGTGTTATTTTCTCAGATTGTATGCTGTCTTCGCACCTTTTTTCCTGAATACAAATGAGTACAAATGTCAGAGGCAGACTAGAAACGTTGGGGCACACGCAGCATATTCTTGGTTTCTTGTAAAGGTCAGACAATATCACCAATTAAAAAAAAAAAAAGAAAAATGATAAAATTAAAAAAAAAAGCACTCAACCTCCATCTACCTGCTTCCAAACCAAGGTAAGCAAATATCTCAAACTTTTCACAAAGCCTCACATTACCTCCCGTCGAAGCCAGGAGGGCTGAGAATCCGTCCCATTGCCTTGCTAGCGCTGCGTTCCTACAGAGCTTCGGCATTTGTTTGGAGCTTCTTGTTGTTGTTGTTGTTATTGTAAAAGCGAAGCGTTACACAAGACAGAGAGCTTGACAGCTTTCCCACAATCCTCAGCATGTGGGAATAGCAAGTACCAAAGTGTTAACACCTGCCAACTGGTGGTTAGGTGTAAATGTCTCTGTTAACAACAAACACTGCTGCTAGCAGTCATCAGAGCAAAGCAGCAAATCTGTTCCCTTCTCCAATGTGGAAAACACCAAACAATAACAAAAAAGGCACCTAATTGCTTGATTAAGATGTAGCAGTGTTGGAAACTGCTGATCTAGAACATTGAATCTCTGACATTTACTTCACTCTTGATTAAACCGAAATGTTTAAAACTAGCTGTTGTGCAGGCAGAAGCCCAGTGCACCGTGTACCATCCAGGGAATTGTGACGGTGAAACTTTTCACAAAGAAACAAAATCAAAACCATCTCCTCTCTGCTGTTTCATAAAAGCATCAGCTGCTGAGACCCTCTGGCTATTATGAAGAAGGGATGGAAGAGCATGAGGGAAGGAGGAGGAGTCAGGCAACTCCTTGATTTCCTTCTCCCTGTGTGGGACTTCCACAGAAACCTCATGGAAAAAGTCCAGCTCCTGCTCTGAAAAATGCTGCTGAACAGGGGTCAGGACTGCTTCTTTATGGAGAGAAGGATTAGTTGTGGACTTTTAAAAATCATGTTTTCAGTTGGTGATTTCCTAGGCAGCTTCATGAGCCAGGTAGCACCAATTTATCGCTGATTTGCATGTCACTAATGTCCAAGACCTGAGGCTAAAAGCCTGCTTACTCCAGATTTGTCCTCAGTAGCCAGCTTGCTTGTTTTATTGCCCTTTCCCCATGACAAAAAAAGTAAGGGAGAAGTGGGTCAACTCACTCGTCTCAAGTAAACTACAGATTGCCAAGTCAGAAGAAGGTAAAATTCATTAATCTACACTACCCACAAAAGCCCACTGCTGCCCAAATCTCCCTACTGCGCACGCAGAAACTCCAGCTCAGCTGGGGAGGGACATTAATCCTGGTTTCCATCAGCCTGCATTTCCTCAGTAACTGCTATCAGGAAAATAAATTATCCCATTCTTGAGGTATTTCACATTTATATCTTTTCCCTAAACATACTACCTGAAATACTTCAGACAACCATGATTGTACCTGATTAATCAGCTGGTGACCAGGACAATAGATAATTTTAACCTACATCAGTTCCCCAATCTAGGTCACATAGGAGGAGGGCGAGTGGAAGGCACGGGTCACTTCTTTTGGTGGCACTATCAGTTTATGCCAGCATCAATGATGCACGAAACACTTTCAGTAGTCAGCATCTTGAAACAGAGGACACGTGTTCTCGTTATTTCCTGAAGCATCAAGTATTTGAAAGTTCTGTAAGTAGTAGGTGTTTAATGGTGATAAATTGGCTTACAAAGACTGGTAGAGCATTGCTCTGACTCTAAGCAACATCATTCACCAAATTGCTATGGTGAAGGCTCAAACAACATCCGATTAAAGTTTCTGGCAAATAGTTCCATGGGTAGAAAATGGATAAACAATTGTTCAGTTGGCCAAAAGTGGCCTTCTCCACTAGGAATGAGTGAATCAGGTATTAAACTTGCCTGCCAGCATGAATATTGACCTATTTACTGAGCTAGATGTTCCCAAACAGCAGCTGGAAAGTGTTGTTTGGGGTTTTTTTGCTACAGGAGGTTTAGGATCACCTGCACCAGAGTAGTATCAGAGGAAAATTTCATGTGAATATTCAAGACCCTCAGCAGCTGAATTTAGACTCTCAGTCACACGGTTTCCATGACTCAACCATTTGTTAGTCATCCTCTGCCCGTTATATCTCAGGAAAGTTACAGATACCCATAATTAGAAAGGCAATCCCCCTCCTTCTGTCTCCTTTCCGCCTGCTCTCTAGATACCACGTCCTCTCACTCCCTTACTTACCAGAGGCCATGTGCTCTTTCATTCCCAGTCCCTTCCCAACTAGATTTATTTCCTTACAGTCTCACCTATTTTACAGTCTCTATGTCTTACCCAACACGCAGAATGCTCCAGTTTAACTGATGCCCTCACACCCCTCTTCAACCCTCCCTTTTCCAAACCTGACAGCCCTGCCTTGGCCCTTATCTCTCCCTGGCACAGGTTTTTATCACCAGCTGCCCTCTGGGCTCTCACAGCCCATATTCAATTTAGTGCCATTCTTGCACAGTCTGGGAGCATAACACAAAAGAACTCGGTTGCTTCTGTCTAAACCTCTCCTGGACTAGTTTCTCTAATTTGTCCGAGTTGTTGATCTGTAGAGCTGGAGTTTCTGTGCTTCCCTCAAATCAATGTTGTTGCCTGACGTTATTTCCACTCTTGCACACTGTTCCCTCCATGCATCGTTCTACCACTTGTCCCTCCTTCGCTGCATCAAACAGCTTTCTTGTTTTTGCCTTCCAGCCCACTAGCTTCTCCTCCTGTTGTTCAGACAATCAACTCCCACCATCCCTCTGCCAGTGATAACTGCATTGATCACAACCAAGTCTAGTTTTCCCTATACTCCACAACAGATTTTTGCAATTTCGCAATTTTTTTCTTATTTTCCATTTGGTAAAGAACAGAGATCTCCGAACTAGCACAGCCAGAGGGACAACTGTCCTTACTCAGCCTGAGACAGTGTAGCTCGCATTCACTAGGACAATCATCCAGAAGATGGTGTAGTGAATTATCAACACCTGATCTGCAGTAAGGAAAGGGGAACACTTGAGTGTGCAGAGTTTAAATCTCAGATTTATGGTCCAGGTACTGGGAAGCAGGAGAAGATTGGGATAGACAGGTATACTCATGCCCTTCTCACACTCAGCTCACTCTGAATATGAGGATGAGAGTCTCTCTCACAAAACCTCATCCCTTTTAAAACTAATGGGTAATCTCCCCCTAAGAAAAAACATTTTGGTGGAAAATTTCTGAGCAGTACTAATCTCTTACCTCCTTCAACGCCCAAAACATCCCACACTGACAGCTGTAATGCCACTGTCCCCTTCCAAATTCTTCCTGACGTACTCTTTCTTTAGTGATAGAAGACACTAGCTTTGTTATTGGTTCATTCTCCCACTCCTTCCTCCCAAACACGCACACATGTATATTTTATCTGAGGATAACCCCATCTTCTTCAAGACAGGACATAACACGACAGCCCCTTGCCCAGCAGCACTCCCACCTCTTGGTGGGGTTGCTGGGCACTGCCAGTCTGCCAGAGCCGCGGTGCAGGCAGACCAGCACACACCAGAGCAGTAAGTCTAGCTTAGATCCTATAGGTCTGAACTTTATCCATATGTTTCTTTCTCAGACAACCATCTTCAAGGCAGCAGAAGAATCCTTCTCTTTGTTCAGACACTTTGTAGTATCCCGAGACCACAATGCTAGAATACTCCAGAGACAGAAGAGCTAAGTATAAATGCAGAAAAAACAGCACAGTTTAGTGGTGGACTTGGCCATGCTAGGTTTATGGTTGGACTCGATGATCTTAAAGGTCCTTTCCAACCTAAACAATTCTATGGTTGAAACACAGAGCACATGATCTGGATTCCTCTG
Organism: Cariama cristata; assembly: GCF_000690535.1. Classification (NCBI taxonomy): domain Eukaryota; kingdom Metazoa; phylum Chordata; class Aves; order Cariamiformes; family Cariamidae; genus Cariama; species Cariama cristata. Next base: position 6,429 of record NW_009604225.1, on the reverse strand, counting down.
TTGTCTTTGACACGGCATTTCTATACGCTACCTTGGCAAACAACATAGGAGCAAAGAGCAATCGGTACAGTATCGGCCCAAAGAGGGAGGAATGTAGAGCACCTGAAACAGACTGCCAACAAAGCGATCAGCAGCAGGGATGGGGTGGGCACCTGACTGCCCACCCTGTTCATCAGCCTCACTGAGGGACTCAGTTCCCATATATTCAATAGAACTCAGCAGAGCCAGCATGCAAAGTTGTGCATACAACTATCTTAGAAATAAATTACTCTCCCTGTGCTTTAGGAAATAGATCCCTTTCTTAGTAGTCTTTGAACAAAAGAGACCAGTTGCTCATTCGGTTCTACACCAATCTTCATAGTTTCTATGGCTCTACTACAGTACTTAAAGCTGGTACTCATTGTCTAACTGAAGGGCAGCTGTGAAAGAAATAGTCTTGCTGGTGATGGGACGGAGGGCTCAAATGGACAACTTAGAATAACATAAGGACAATGTAAGCACGTGAAAAGTACTTCTACACCTACTTCCTAGTGAATTCAGAGGTGTTGGCCAGCTGGGATGGTTCCTTGGAGGGTTTAAGGTCTCGGAGCCAGGCAAGGCTTGTTTCTATTCCTGTAGATCAAGACTCCAGCATAACACTTTGATATGCAATAATGTGCACTGCTTGCCTTTCGTCCTTCACCAATGATGTGCAACATTTTCACTGTTGAAAATCAGATAATTGGATAATAAAAAGGAATATTTTGGCGTCATTCTAAAAATCACTCACATGAAAGGCACGTAGGTTTACTTTCCAGACTAAATGCAAGCTCTCTCCAGTCTAGAGCAGTCAAAGCAGTCTTGCAGAATCTTGCTAGTGCTTGTCCTGGAATTGTCCTGATTGTAAGCACTATAATACAAACAACAGACCTAGCAAGAGGCAAGCACGTAATCGCATATCACCAACCCTTTGGGCTATACAGTTAGCCAAAGGCCCTGCATCTGAAGTAGAGCTAAATTTGATAAGTGTGTGACCAGATCCTTTGTAAAGCAAAGGGCAGCATGGAAATACTCACCTCTTATTTCTGGTTTCTTCTTTGGCTTCTACTCCTCAGCACACAAGATGATGTCTGTGCTACCCGAGGCTGTCTCAAGCATCAGTACAGACAGGCTATGTCTCCAGATCCCCTTCTGTCCTCTTGTCCCACATTTTAGTTTCGTGCCTGCGAGAACACAGCCGTTTGCAACACCAGAGCTATGGGAATTCCAGCTCTGAACAAACGTCCCCGTTAACAAAGGGTCTTGGGGCTATTTGCATCTTTGGGGGATCTGGATGCACTGCAGGGCGAGGCTGGGCCTCATTTTAAGAGGAGACTCCAGCCCACAGCAGTGCCAAGAGGCTGACTAATGCAATTATTTCCTTGCAAAGCAGCGTTTTTCAAAGTGCTGATTCTTATTAAGAAAAAGGAATGGATTTGGAGCTCATATTTTGATCTGGTGCCCAGGATTATTTGGAAATTCTTTTTCCTGGAACGAGACTTTTTATTCCAAATTTCTCTATGGTGGGGAGAGAGGGTTTCCTGGGCAGAATTAGGATAATGATTACAGCCTGTATACAATCAGCTCTAACCGCTGTGGAACTCCAAAAATGAATGTTATTGCTCAGTGGCTTCATTGAAAACAGAAGTATTATTTAACCAGAAGGATGGCAACACATGGAAATAGCTCATTATCATATTTTCTCCCTATTTGAAATGTCACATTGAGTATGTATCTTTCACGTCCACTACACTTTAATTAATTTAGACTGTGTTTAAATATATTACACAGCATGCTTTATTACAAAATTCTGACACATTCCCATTGATGAAACAGGGCTTTCTTTCAAACACATGTAAATGGCAGTAGGAGTTACCCTGCCTAAATATTGTTTTAAATACAATAAGAATACCACATCATCTCCGTGTCAGCCTCTGTTTTTCTGGAGCATGGAACATATATAGCAAAACCAACATCACATCCAAAGCTTGCTGTTTACTGAAGGGACAATGATGTTAACATTATTATTCTAGGTCTAAATCTTAACCACTTACCTTATTTACATAATTGCAAGACAAACATATATTTTACTCAATGGTTGAATAAGATTCCAGCAGTGTGATTGCCTAGGAATTAAAAAGTAGAATTGCAGGGTGTACGCGTGAGATGAAAATGGCTTGTTTTAACACAGCTGGTGTATCTTATCTTCTGTGCACTTTCAAACATAGCTCTTACAAAGGACGGTTGTCCTCCTCCACCCAGGTCTCCAACAAAGCAGAGGATTTACTTCATTTGCGGATCTTCCTCTGGAATGCAGTCACTCCAAAAGTTACTCCTGATTTATACTTGTATAAGCAACTGGGAGAATCAAAGCAGCTTTTAAAATCATGTAAAAATAAGAGAGTTCACTCACACTTTAGTGTTTCTTGGACTGAAATCTTATATTACATGGAAGTCTATGTTGAATGGGATTACGGATTTTGTAGAAGGTATGGCTAATATCTGACTAATAAGATGTCATCTCTCCGCTATTGCCTCTGTTGAGGCACTCATGAATTAGCTACTGAACTACCGTAAAACCATCTTAGTTTGAACAGTCCTGGGCTCAGCAAACCCCTAATGACACCTCACCAGCTGCCTTCCTCAGGGCAGTTCTATCCCACACAATCATGCCGGTCCCACCAGATGCCACCAACCGCTGATGCTGCTGTACCAGGAAGGAATCTCCTTCCTCACTACTCACGTGTTGTTTGGGAACCACTTGGAGCCAAGGCAGGTGAAGGAGACCTGCTTCATTCACTGGGAGCCAACTGACTGGTGTCTCTCACACAAGAAGCTTCTGCACGACGTTACAGTCCGTTCCAACACCTTGTTCTAAAACGCTTTCCAGGGACAGCACCTTGCACCCTTCCTTCCTCATCCGCCCTCCTAAGAGAGCGGTAATCAAAGCTTTATTCTCTGAATCATGCGTTTTTAATTTTTCATTTTTTTTTTTTTTTACCCCCCAGCAAATGGCCTTTGTTTGAGGAATTATTTTGGAAAAAGATTCTTATTGTGGGGAAGGTAATTCTTTTCTGAAACTAACTCCCAGACAGGGCCATGTGGAAGAGTACTCCTGGAATACACGTGTTGTTCCTTAGATAAAGGGAAGCCGTTAGACCGCTGATCACTGTGTGGATGCTGCCACAAAGGAGCAGCATGGATCTACTTCTTCCATCCTGAGTGTTCTCTCCTCACCCCATGTAACCCTTTCCTCAGGAAACATTTACACTAAGGAGAAAAATGTTTCCCAGCAAGTGAACACAATAAAAAAAAAGTTGTGTTTAGATACAACACATGTCTGTCTTTAAAAATCTGGATTGGTTTTATATTTAATTCATTCAGTGAATTGTAGTAAATGAATAAACATAATTTGGAGAAGAATAAAAAAATTAACTGCATTGCTAGAGCCAAAAGCAATTAACTGCAACTTGCTTTTTCCCGCTTTTTCGCTCCTTCGGACCCAAGCATTACTGTTGCAATCTTTTTTTTCTTTTTAATGTGTTTTATTTTATTTGATTTCTGCATTAAAGGAACACTCCAATGTAATATAAAAAGATACTATAATCGCTATGTCTAATTATAAAGAAGAGCTAAGTGTCTAATACAAAAACACGCAATAAAAAAGAATAATTAACAATCAGATCGAAAGCCGCCAACACGGCAACGTGATGAGGCAGGCTAGGAAGCACTACGCGGCTCGACCCTTACAGCGCATGGGGAGCCAGGAAGGTTTGCTGTGTGAGAAGGCTGGACGGGGTGCTAGATAACCTCATCTAGACTCCCTCTCCCATGAAAAGTTGGACCAGATGACCTCTCAAGGTCCCTTCCAACCCAGGCTGTTCTGTGATTCTAACAAGGTGGGAAGGTCTGCTCTGATACATGGCGCTCAGCTTGACCACAGCTTTTCCTCCTCGGTTTCTTTCTAACTTCAAGAGCTTGCTTTTAACTGTTGTTGTGTTCCCCGCCCCCCAATTCCCCAGAGTAACAAGTGAGAAATTTTATCCCTTTGGCTGCTAGTGGGTAGGGTCTTGTGTTCTTTGCACATTTAGATTTTCCATCAAAATCATCAGGAATGTATTAAAACAAGCAGGCCAGTTTCCATCTCCTGGCGCAAGTCAATGAAGCATTTGGATGTACATGGAGCACAAGACTGAGTATATAATTGTCAGCTTCCAAAGGGGAGCAGATCATTTAAAAGTGTTCCTGAAGGAGTAGTATTTCTTTACCTGGTCACAACCACCTCCACTAAGAGCAACAGTAAAAATACACAGAGCCTTACCATCCACAGTTTCACTCAAATTAACAAGCAATTTGGGTTTGTTTTGTAGACCTTTAAAAGTCCAAAGACCGTCTTGTATTAAAGGCAGTTCATTACTCTTGCCCATATGCAAGTGGATGGGAGTCTAATGTGCCAAATTTCAGCCTGAAAGACTGTATAACCATAAATCCTCTGACCAGGCAGAGGCATGAGTGACTTTGTTGGATTTGAAGGTAAAAGGAACAAAGGGAAGAAGTGGAGCCATGGGAACAATCTTTCAGAGGTTCTCAACACCATCAACCCAGAGCAACAACCCTACTGATTCAGCAGAAGATACCCTGCAGAACAAAACAAAAAAACTTCAATATTTTTCTTTGCGTCTCATGTGTAGGACTTCATGTACACTTGTTTCTGTGTGACTTGGCAGTGCAACAACAGCTTTTAGGGAAGATACCAACAGAAGATTCATCAGCAACCACATTGGCATCTGAAGATGCATATGCTTGCTCACAGGCAGTATTTCTGCCTATTCCCTTTAACCTGATATTTAAACCCACAAGGTATAGATATACCTTGGATAACGCCATTTGCCCCATACACATTTTTTGTGTTGTCTGTGCATTTAAGAATTTCAGCACTGGGCAGACATTTACTAAAATTCAGATAATGATGCTATAATTATGAGAGAAACAAACAGAAACATGCCAGACAGCATTGGTTGTTTTTTGTTATCTTACTTCTATTCAGCTTTTGAAATAAATTTTAAATAAGTATTTTTTTTTAGCAGAGGACAAAAGACATGAGACAAATAATACTACTTACAAAAGCGTTCTCTATAGATCAGTTCCCACTAAGTCATCTTTCCATTCACAGACCTTGTTCATTTTTCCATGTTGATTTTGCAAAAGTGATTAAATAGCTTTAACAACAATAGAATTACAAGTGTTCTGAGGAAGGGAGAAGCTTTTAGACAGACACGATATGGTGTGTTTTTTTTTTTCCAGAGGAAAGTCAGTTACAATCAATTGGCTACAAAGATGACGTGAACATTCAAATCTTCCTGCAAATTCAAAGCACGTTGATTTAACAAAGGTTTTGGGAATTTGAGTGCATTGCTCAGGATGGATCCTAGTCCAGAAGAGTTCTGACTACATATGCCAGGCAATGATTTCCTCCATTATTTGCAACAGTGTTCATTTCTTTGCTCTAGTATTCCCATTCTGCATGCAACTTCCCTCGATTTTATCATTACCGCAATTAATTGTCCTAAATCTAAAACAGTATTGCAAACAGAATTTAACTTGGACAAATCAGACTTAATTTGCAAGAGATTCGCCGCAACATAATCTCTGCTGAAATGTTTACAAGCTGCCTGTAGAGGAGAACTGAAAGCCAAGAGGGATCTCAGAGAGAGGCCTGCGGAAAGAACAAGCTTACCTAACTACATGTGCCGTGCCGTGCCATGATTGTGCTCTTCTGTCTCCAGGGTCTTCAGTCCTACTGAGATTTATAGTATTTGGTTTCAATTCTATACACTGCAGCTTCCATTCAAAAGAAAAAAAAAGTAGATTAATCTGCTATAAAGTGGTAGGTGTGAAAAATCTAATTGCTACCAGCAGCCTGATGCAAAACTCTGTGTCAGTCTAAGAAAAAAATTATCCTTTGTTTCGGTGAGCTTTATCACTAAGATTTGTTTGCTCCTAGGGTTTTACCTCTGCTGCCTTAACACCTGCACGCTCCACTTGTCTCTGAGATGACATGAGCCTCCCCAAGACTTTTACCTGCATGACTTTCTGTGGCAAAACCTAATCCAAAGAAGAGGAGATACAGATTTATCACCAATTCAGTCGGTGGGCATGGTCCTCCACAGTATAACTCTCAGAAGCAAAAAACCTTGTTGCTACCAAATGAAATTAAACACCTCACTGTTTCTAGAAATATCACAAAAGAAAAATAAAAATCTTCTCCTGCCTCCTCTTTGCCATAGAGTACAAGCAGTAAAAAGTATGTTAAAGGCTAACACATTATTACCTTGACAGGACAAGGTGCTTTTAGGCTCCGAGTAAGAGATTGAGCTATTAAATTGGAAAATTAATATACTTATTATTATA
>NW_009604224.1:0-13310 GCF_000690535.1 Cariama cristata | reverse complement strand
CATAATGATTCTATGATTCTATGAAAGCTTCCTGTTGTATCCTATGCTCTCTCCATAGTACCACTGCAACAAATACCACCTTCTCTGATGTTCCCAGTTTCCTCCCACTAGTCAATCTCCTGTTCTTTTCCATGTCTTTTAGCCTCATTTAAAAAAACAAACAAACAAACAATTTTCATCTTTCTTTTGTGTCATTTTACTGACGTGTTTTGATTGCACAGCTATGACCAGGATGATTTGAATGCTCTGTGTGGTCTGGACCTGAGTTTAGGCTGATTTACACCTCTTGGCCACAGAGTCGATAAAAGCTGGTCATCTCCCTGCTTTTTCATCAGCGAGAGTATTATGAGGATCTTTCTGCTGTACCTCGGAACAGATCTGAAATAAATTTATAGGACCTTCATAACTCTACCCTACAGGCAATATTTGTTCAAAGTGGCCATTCTAAAATTACCAGTGAGGGAGAACTGGCAGACAGAGAAATTGATGTAGAGATATATAGGCAGCACAACTGCATAACCTTCATTTCCTTAGGTAAGCATGGTAAGAATATAGTAGAGGGAGGATTTGTAATAAGTATAATCATAGTTTAGATGGGTTATTGAGGTGATGTTGTGATTCATGCCTCTTAGCTATAAGTTTACTGTTCTCACACACTGTAGGATATGCTGTCTTTCTAAAGATATATACAACTGATCACTTAAAAACACGTGATATGCTAAATGTATTTTTCCAAGAGTTTAAATGTTTTTGGTTTGAAATAAAAAAATTCAAAACTTTAAAAATGTTGGTAGCATTGAAGGTTCATCTTACAGGGACTCTTATCCCTGACAGTGGCTCACAGAATCTACTCTGATCCCCATTTTTCTCATCAACAGCAAATTTCTACAGGCGCCCATAGTGCTCAAGAAGCAGTAGGCACTATAGAGATGTTACAATGATTTTGTCTCTTCCACCCTCTGGCTTCTGCAGATGCAGATCCATTAACCCTGCCCCCCATCTCTTTTTCACCTTTTCTTGTGGTTTTGTGGCTGCCTAATGTTAGGGAAAGCTTTTAATCTTTACTGTATGTTAAGAATACTTCTCCTCTCTTTTTCATCCTGGATATGGTACATGGGCTCATGTCAGAAAAGGCTTGTGGGGGCTAGTTGTTTTTGCTGTCCATGTGGACCACAGCTGCAGAAAATTTAAAGTTCTTTAAAAGAATCACTTGTAATGGAAATGTGTTCAAACTGCATGTTCCTAACATTTTTTAATATTATGGCCTTTAAGGATGCTCAGAATAGAATGGAGCAGACAAACTGTCATTTTTATGACAATGGGAACAAACAATTGTCACAAATTGTATAATTCATATGTGAAAATTTGCCCCTTCTTGTAAAATAGAAAAGAGTGGGGTACAAGGACTCTTTTAAAGCCAGAAATGACATTTCTTTCTATGATTACCTTAATGTAATTGTTAGTTTTGCCTCTTGACATACACATCACAATAAGGAGGGTGGGGAGTCAGATTGTTCTTAGGTCATTTCCTCAGTGCTTTAGTTCTGCTATTTCCCAGTGAATACATTTCTAGCTGTATTGCCTCAGTTCCGCGTGGAATTCGTCTTCATTATTTGACTGCTTTCTTTTCAAAGTGATGAACTTATGGCAACAGTGTACTAAAAGAATCATTAAATCACTTGCTAAAAGTAGGACATTCATGACCTCTAAAGATAGAATTTTCAAAAATGTCAACTTATGACATTTGCTTCTACAAAATTTAAGAATTACCATCTTGAGAACAATTTGGGAAAATAATATTGAGAACAATCTCAATGCATTAGGAATGTTTCCATTTTGAGAACAAAATGTGAAGCTTATACAGTTCCTCTTTCTCAAAGCAGTAGTAAAATCATTCTGCAGCTAAATGTATTTTAAGAAGATCAGGTCAGCTACATATACCGGGGAACAACTTCTGCATTCTGGGACAGATATTTGATTATGTATTTATAGACTTGCTCCCAGTTAACTTTTCTGTTAATGTCAGGTGTAGGGGGCATCATAATAGGTCTGTGACTTCAGTAGTATCTTCTGGAGACATTTTGCCTGAAAGATGATTCTGAATTCCATTCCCTAACTCTGTTTTTCTCTGTTTCAATAATGGTATTATGCTGTTGCACTTTACTGATTGCATATTTTGACAAACTTCTGGTAGTCAAAAGGAAGTTGGAGTCAGAGCTGACCATTTGTTACAAGGGTCCTGGGTAGCCTCTAAGGGATTTAAGAGTAGATCTCAGTTTTCCTTGTTCTCTTTTATATCTGTTTATTTCAAATCACAATCTGGTCCTAAATGGACAAAATAAATGTGGTCAAAAAAAGAAAAAATACAATTGATAATTTGCGAAATAAAAACTATTTTATATTTAGTTGTTTCTTTTTAAATTATAGCCGTAAGAGCACTGAAGCAATTTAAAAGCAAGAGTAATTCTTCTAGCAAGAGAGAAGCTGATGATTTTAAGAGAAGAAAGATTTGGAACATCAGAGAGCAAAGAGGAATCGCCAGTTTCCAAAAATATGGCTAACAAAATACTCCTGGTTAAAATATGATGATGAAAGGGGGGATAATGTTTTGTGCACCATGTCATAAGCATAATGTGGATTTGGGGGAAAACATTCATAATTTTTGTTGTGGCACTGAGGACTTCAAACTTGAATTTATAAATACACACCAGAGTAGTGAAGCTCATGCCTGGGCTACTTGCATGGAAGCTGCCAGTACTACTTCACCAGATATAGCTTCTGCTGAGCAGATGTTGAAGAGCATGAGCTCCATAACATTAGGTAGAGTAGAAAATATTTTTAGAACGTGCCATGCTATTGCTAAATCTGGTCGTCTGTTTACAGACCTTGACTGGATGTGCAAACTAGATGATATGAAAGGAGTGGATATTGGTTCTGTATTTAGAAATGACAAGTCGGCAAGGATGTTTATACATTTTATTGCTGAAGTGGAGAGAAGAGCTTTGAAAGAGAAACTGGAGAAATGTAAATTCTTTTCTGTTATTAGTGATGTAGTCACAGACAGTATACTCAAAGCAGCTGCAGTTGTCTACGTACGCTTTGCAAATGAAGGAAAAGTCCATTGCCAGATTGTTGGAGTTCAACCTGTTTGCAAAACTGATGCTTCAACTATAAAAAATGCAATTGAGGAAACATTACAAATAAATCTTCAGGTCAGTCTGGCAAACCAAGACTGGTCAAGAAAATTAGTTGGGTTTGGAAGTGATGGGACAGATGTCATGGTAGGAGAAAACAGTAGGGTAGCTAAACTTCTGAGAGAAATTCAACCTTGTGTACAGTCTGTGCATTGTTTTGCTCACCACCTAAAGCTGGTTTACAAAGGAGCACTGAAAAATATTCAGCTATACAACATCGTAAGCAATGTCTTGAGAAATATGTATTACTTTTATCATAACTCACCTCTAAATAAGAATAATCTCAAAGCCAGATATGAAGCCATTAAGTTACACCCAGCTATTCCTTCTCGCACTGGAGGCTCCCAGTGGCTTCCTCGTCTACAATCAGCTCTACAAATTCTCCTTAAAGGTTATCCTGCAATTGTTCTACATCTGAGTAAGGTAAATTATTTAAAATTTGGATGTAACTTTAGGAAAAATTAATTGCTATGGCTAATTTTGGTCCACATACCTTATGCTTTCTTTTTCTATATTGATTTCCAGGTTGAAGGAGATTCAAGAGCCTCAAACCGGCAGAAAGTCAAAGGCCTTTTACACCTACTGCTGAGAATGGAGATAGTCAAGTTTTCTCATTTCTTGTTGGATGTCATCAATGCCCTCAGCATTCTGTCACATGTTAGTCTGGATCACAACTCCTCCATTGCAGACATATTTGCAACCATGCAGTCAACACTGGAAACACTTAACATGTATCGAACAAGGTCTGGCATTTCTAATGGAACCATGATGTCTTGGAATATAGTAAGAGTATTACATACTGTTCTATGTTCTGTCTTTCAGAGCTGGTCCAAAGGAACGCCTGATGGAGATCGTTCAGCATTTTCATGGTTACCAGCTTGTTGGAAATGGAAATATTTCAGCAGTACGAACCAAAGTACTAAGTAATTTGATGAAGAGGCTACGTGATTGTTTTTGTGATGCAAGTCAAGATGTTTTGAAAGCAACTACTATTGGAAGTTTTAAACTATGGCCTGACAAAATGAAACAAGGTATAGAACTGTAATAGTGGCTATTTGAAGTGCACCTTCTACATTTTTTAAGAGCATAAAAATATTTTTGTTTTGCCTCTGTTATAGAATTTAGTGAAAAGGAAGTGTCTGTCTTGACTAAACATTACGAAGTCATACTAGAAGCTGCTACTGTGAAAACAGGTGAAGTAGAAACTGAGTGGAGCATGTTGAAATTAGAGCTGTATAACAGGTAATAAGAAAATTGCATTTGTGTCTGTTTATTGATTTACTCAAAAGGCTTATGGAAATACATTGATGGTTATAATTATACTTCTTACCATGCTTTTTAGATTTCAGAACATCCACACCTTGACATGGGATGCAGTGAACACAGATTATTCAAAGAAGTATCCCAACATCCTAGCATTGGTAGATTTGATCCTAACTCTGCCTGCAAGCTCAGCTGAAATAGAGAGAGGCTTCGGTCAAATGAAACTCACCACGATGCATTTGCGCTCCAAACTAAGGTCTCAAAGTGTGACAGATCTTATGACAATTCAGATAAACTCTCCAGATATCAAAAAATTTGACCCCCAGAAAGCTATTCATTTGTGGAACGCTACTTGGCAGAGAAATAGAAGACTACAGGGAGGTGATATGATGACAAATGAAAGACCAGATCACTACTCTGAGTTTGATTTGGAAAGTGTCTGTGGAAGTCACTAGATGAAAATTGCAGTTTTTATTTCACAATCTTCTTGTAACATATATAGACACTTTAACAGAATACCTTGGAGGGCTAATGACTGTAAAAATTTACAGTTTTTTCATAATGTAATATAATGCTACAATACGGCTTTTCTTTATGTTCATTGCTGAATCGCCAGTAAATGTTTATATTTGCCTTTCTGTAAATCTGAAAACAATGAACAAAAATAATGGAGTACATTGTTACCTTGGTGGCATGTGGACGGAGGGATGACTCATAACTTCTGATTGTTTATTGCATTTAGCTGAGTCATAATACATTATAACCACTGGTGTTAACTGTCATCTTACTATCAGTTTTAATAGTTCAAGAAGCTTCTGATAACTCTGATTTTCTTTTCATAAATGTGTGGAAAATCAGTGCATTATTTCTGTCAAATGATTACTTGACCTCTGTAGCCTATGAATTTTGGGTTGTACTTTCTCTCCATATCTGTATGTGTTGCTACTTTTTAGTCTCTTGTGGATAAGTTTTAACACGACTTTTCATGGATTTCTGTCAAACTTGTCATTCAGAAGACTATCCTACAGAGGCAGAACAGATCCATTTTCCATTGCTGATTATTAATTGCACAAATCAATCCTCCCACAGCAAGTACTCTTACAGCCAGGATATGACTAATGTACTTCACAGCTTGAACCACTTTGTTCCCTGTAAAAATGTTTGTGAGGATTGCAATAAGGATTCTGTATCTTGATTTTTAATCTAGAAGCTGAGAATGGGAATTGTTCAGACAAGTATCTGATTTCATAATCTCATAATTCTATGTGTTCTAAACGCAACTTTCTACTTGATAATTCCTAATCAAGGTAAAGCATACCAGCAGAATATATTTCTACCATCAAGGAAAAAGCAATGATTTGTATCAAAAGATAGCTAAAGTGAAGTAATTAATGACCCTTCTTAGTTCTTCCAACAATGATGAAGGTAAACTAGAAATAATTTGAGAGAAATGATTGTGAGGTCATTCACCTTTAATTCAAGCCTTTTCTAAATCGTGATCAACTCTCTACTTTCAATATAAAGCATGTCTAGTAATTGCAGAAGATATACTATATATGTATATACACATCTGTATAAAGTCTTTTTGTGTGTGTCTTGCATATATGTTCATACTGCTTCTAGGTCTAAATAGTATGTCAGAAATAGAATAGGTTTTGAATACATGCCTTATTAAGGGATGTTAGTCCACTCAAATAGAGTTAATCTGTAGGGATCAGAAAAAAGATCAGTACTGTGCATTATACGGTTGATTATCAAAGATCCAACATTGAAATACCTTAATTTGTGATTTCTCAGATAACAAAAATGTTTAGTTATACTTTGCTTAATAAGCAACAGGATACATATTATACAAGGTACCTTATTAGGTATGTGGCATTGCTAATTCTAAAGATTTTCTCTTAAGTCACGTAATACCAAGTTAATCCTCAAAGTTCTAAAATGGGAAGATTTTAACTATGGTGAGATTAGAAAAAGTTTGAAAATGTGTCCCTAGAATGTCCAACAGCAGAAGACGGAAAACAAAGTAACAAACAAAAGTATATTTAGAATCTACAACACTGAAATCACTTTCATGATGCACAGCAGCAGTATCACATTTTTAGTGTTAGAATTGAATATAATGGATACATTACCCTTGGAAAAATGCTAGCAAAATCTTAGTATCATATGAAGTAGTTGGAAAAGTGTATCAAGAAGTCATCCATGTCTAAAAATGGGATCAACTTTAGTCAGACAGTCTGTATCCAGTATTTGCCCTCATACTTTTTTGATAAGCTTTTGAAATTGTCCACTGTAGAATGTGTGATTTTCCTTAGTGCTTTTGTGTCCTTCTGATTATACTTTTTTTTACTACTATCTGAAATATTTTTGCTGCAAATAAATTTATTTCCTATCATTCTTCCTAACTGCAGCTATGAAGAGGGGGTTATCCCTATCCTCTTTGTAACATTTAGTTTTAACTGGAAAACTACCGCTATGTTTTCTCATAATCTTCCTTTCATAGAGGAAACTAGCAGAATTCCTTCAACCTTGCCCCTCAGGACAGGTTTTCTAAGTCTGTGACGATTCTTGGTGCTTTTTTCTGGGCCCTCTTTAGTTTCCATACATCATTCTAGATCTGCAAATTCCCAAATTTTGTGTCAGCAGAAGCCTTAACAACTGAAAAGAATGCAAGGATTATTTCCAGTGTCTTCTTGTGTACTTTCTGTTGATACTGTCATCTGCCATAATCCCTAGAGCCTGTTCTACAGAAATTTTACTTTGGCAATAACATTCCCATTGTGATATTTATGCAGTTCATTGTTTCAGCCCACTGTGGCACTTGACATTTATTCTTATTGGATAGTGTCCTTTTTATCCTAGACTGTTCCTCCAATTTGTAAAGTTCACTTTGAATTCTAATACTGATCTCCAGTGTACTTGAAGTCCTTTCCTGATTGGTTTTATCTGCAATGTAATTAAGTGTATTAATTTGTGCAGTCTGTTTCCTCGAAGTACATTGATCTGCTTCCAGTGAAATTCAATTACTGATCTTGACCGTCTCTCCAATTTTTCAATTTTTTTTTGAATACTGATTCTTTTTCCAAAATATTTACTATCCCTTCTAATTAAAAGTGTTTCTACACATTTAATAAATTCCCTTTCTATTCAGTCTCCTACATCATTCCACAAAAACCTGTTGCTTTTGGTTTCTTTTCTTTATTTGGACTTAACAAAAAGATTTTGTAAAGAACATACCTGTTTTGAAACCAGTCTGGTTAGAAGGACAAAGCCAATTTTGGAAATTGTTTTCACATTCTTTCCCAGAGGACATTAATTCCTTTTACCACTTACGGAGTACCATTTGCAGACACCAGTATTCTTTTCTCAGCACTATCTGTGTAGCTGCCTTCTCACAGCATCTCTCCATGATTATAAAGCGTTGACAATCCCCAAATGAAACTGATGAATCACTTTTTGTCTTGTCATATAATCAGATATTCAAAACCAGTTCCATGCTCTATAATATAAAAATGAATACATTAAATCTAGACAAAATATCTAAAAACACTATGAGGAAAGTTATTTGATATCTTTTTTACATGCTTATGAGGGATTTCCTCACCCTCTGTGACACTTCCTCATTACTCCTAGATATGTCATAAGGAGGAATTAGGTCACACTCCATTTGAAGTTTTTGATCTAATACTTTGTGTCTTTTGAAGACACTTTGGAATTGTCCCATATCAGATGTTTCAGGAGGAGCTAGTGAAGTAACAGAAATTATCCTACAGCACATCAGCAATTCTATAATTAATAGATAGAAAGTAGCTTTGCTCTGAATGAAAGAGAGGGATGTTTCTTCACATTTACCACAGAGGAAGAAAAATGGGTGGACACTGCAGATCACCTGACAGTGCTTAAATATCTCACAATAATTCATGTTTACCGTAGGCTTACATCAACTAATGTCAAATTTATCTGCCAACTATGTTCCAGCATGTTCTACAATCCAATCAAACTTCTATAAATTGTGATTAATGTTTTGGACTCCAACCCTTTAATGCATTTCAGACATTATCTCTTGATTCTAGTTTTTTAATTTCCTTGCCCCTCAAATTCTTTTAGCTATGATTCTGAAGTCACGTATCCTCACAAAAAGTAACATGAGGATATTAGTATCCTTTTCAAATTTTGTGCAGAAAAACATTCATTTGCTTTCATGCTGAAATTTATGATAGTACATATAGCTTCAAGTCCAGATGTTTCCCCCTTCCTTCTTTCTGTTCCAACAGATTTTAAGCTTCTCAAATCTGTTTTTTTCCTCTTCTCTCCAAGCTTATATATGTATAGGATATCTCTGCTATATTAAGATGTGCTGAGGGCATTACTCCTGTTTCCCTGATTGGAGGCAAACAACTCTACAAAGATTGAAGAGTATTAATTCAAATAAGCAACTCGATTTTGAACACTGACATTATGAAATTAATATTCAAACACATTCTTAACATTCCTACCACTTAAATCTGTCTTCATAAACTTAGCAAATTTCATTTCACTGTTCTGCTTCAAAGAAAAAAGTTTGTTAGCCATAGAATGTGCACAGTTGTACTTTTCAAAAGGACAAGAAGTTTGGCTGTAAAAATGAAAAAAACTACTAAGTCCTTCTGGTATTTCACTGATTGTGTTTGCTTTTAAAGGTAATCTGAAAACTTACTGGTTTGATGCTATGGAATTGATCATAACCTGACCAAATCAGCTTGTCTCTCAAGATTTAGATAATTGGAAACTTATTTTACATTTTCTGTTTTTAATGCAGAGGTTTTGCAGTGAATTCTCACTAAGCCAGCAAAGTCCTTTTTGAAAGAAAAGACTCGTATCTGTCTGTTAAATTTTGGTATACACCATTTTGTGTTTTAACATTGCATATGAAGTTGGTAGTTTCTTTTCACTTATAAGCAAATCCATGCCTATTTTAAAAAACAAAATAACACTTAGTTATTTTTATGTTATGATTTCTTTAAATTAGTGGAGCTATTTATAAGTCCCACAAGCCAGTCCTGAGATGCTTTTTAAGCAATTCATTTTTGATTTAAGGCTTACCAGACAATGGGCTGTGTTTTCCATCCTGTTCTCTAACAAATGCTTGCTTTCAAGTGTAAAGATAGATTTGTCATTGATTAAAATAGAGCACACTGAAAGAAAATTTTGATAGGTATTCAATACACAGAATAGATGTGTTATTGGTATTTGTGAACTGCTCATTAACTTTCGGTGTAGACTGTGTGAGGATGGGTTAGTGATCACAGCACATATCAGGACAAGTATCAAAAGAATTGCACTGTGTTGGAATATTTGACATTTTGCTATTAGACAGGCCACACCTGATTTATTTTAAATTAGAAAATTGTATGTTTGGCTTGAAAGATATTATGTCTATCAATAGTAGATAATAGCAAAGTAAAATTTTCCCATACAGACATTAAAATAAAAAAATAGATTTCCTTTAACAAAATAAGTCTATTTAAAATGGTATTTTTTTTATATATATTGACTTTCTTTTATTAGATTTTATACAAAAGAAAGTATTTATTGACATTTTTATTGACTTGATTAATTTGAATCTTGGAACAAACTGCCTTCCGGATGCATGGATGAACTTAATGCCTCCAGATG
Source organism: Cariama cristata (assembly GCF_000690535.1). NCBI lineage: Eukaryota > Metazoa > Chordata > Aves > Cariamiformes > Cariamidae > Cariama > Cariama cristata. The sequence continues at coordinate 3,195 of NW_009604224.1, read as the reverse complement.
TAAGTTAACCTCTATTTTCATTTCAACTGAAGTATTGATTGGAGTAGAAGATGCAGCATTGTCCTTACTATGATGAAGTCAAGAGTACAACTATTATAGGGCATTATCAGTTTTCCCTTAAAATTCTTCTGGTTCACTAGAGAAAGATTCTGCAAGCCATTGTACCAGAAATAAAAAGTTTTGTCAGCACTATATTTATTTATGATTTCAAAATTATATCAGTTCCTTAGACACCATTGAAACTTTGTTTCCAGGTGTTAAAATAAGACTGTCTATATTCTTCATCCTAAAACAGGAGAATAAAATCTGGAGCTGTGTCACCTTAAACTTATTTATCCAAGATTTTCAGATTTAGGAACATAAAATTTGTAATTTAGCCTTTCCAAATCTTTCATCACTGAATTTTCTGATTAATTTTACTTTCAGATACTGCTGGCAAGCCTATGAGGTGAAAAGGTTTACTTAGTTTAGCATATTTTGATAATTATTTCTGACAGTAAGCCATGATTCACATTAAGATTTTAATTGAATTTTACATGAGGGAAACAACTTTATTTAAATATTCTTCACACAGATTAACTGCATGAGAAAACCATTTTAAAGTTTCTGAGTGATGGATTGCCACTGAGTTTAGTAAAAACTAGGCACAGCTGTCATCGTCAGTATATAAAAATCTAATCTTAGCACAGGAAATAAATTATATGGGGAAAACTCTGAGTCAAATGTTGTTTATTAATAGACCACATGTGCATGTATCCCATGTTCTTTATTCTTTGAGAACTTTTAATGCTTTTAAGTACTATTTTTATTTTAATAACAGAGTTTCCATTCCTTAAAGGCACGGTTTTAAAATGAGACTTAAATTTATAGTGAAAGCAAGAACTTACATACAAAAGGAAATGCATCAAGCAGAAGCTAAGGTACACCTTTATTCTGCATAAGCTATTCTGAACTGAGCTTACCATTTCATCATTGTGTGACTTAACAGAATTTCAAGTAAGTTTTCAAATTGTAATAAGCAGTACTGTACCTGCCAATGTCAGGGCAGATGACTTCTACAACATTACCAAATTGTCTCACTGTGTGTTACCCCAGCCCTTAACCCTGTAAACACATTGCTTCCTTCTCTAACTCCAATCTGGAGCAAACAAGACACTTCCCTTGATAAAGGAATCTTGTTGTGGGCAGAAGATACTGTCAAGGTACAGAGTAGGGTCTCACCACACCAGTAGAGCAGAAGTGAACTGTGCCAATTTTGTTTCCTCTATTGGATACAGACTTCACAATGCTGTGTCAGGAGATTTTACGTGTTTTCTCCTATCTGTGTTCTGTACCTCCCTCTGCTCTCCACATACAACATCGTTAGTGGTAAAAAGACACACGCAGCAAGCTGCAAAGCGGCTTTTCTACTACTGCTTTTCTCTAACTGAAAATAATGCTGGAGCAGAGAAAAGCATCATGGTAGACACCTGTAAGAGTAAGCAAAGTAGGTCCAAGGCACAGGTCCAAGAATTTACTAGATTTTGTATTCATGCTGCTAAATTGTCAGTTCAATTCTTAGCGCTGTCCCATATGGAGCATGGTTCAGGGGTTAGCAGATACAAAGGGCCATTATCTCATAGGCAGTTTAGATATAGACCCCTATTTAGGGATTCAGAGTGTTTATTTAGAGGGATATCAACTGCACATGCCAGTTGGTCTCAGTGACACAGTGGTCTCTGGCCTGTTTTGTTTAGTGGTACATGTCGTTTATACATCTTCGAAATCTCACTGCAGAACCTTGTCCATCCTAACCAGGAAAAAATCTTAAGGATACATAGTATATAGAAAGAGTATGTTTATGCACACATATTTAATGATATTTATTATTTTGTTTTTGTAGTTGCAAAATCTGGCATCTGCATTCACAGTGAACTCAGAACTTACTGACTGGAGCAGATTCTTACTAGCAGCGGCACAGCCTTGACCAGTGCCATCTGTGACACAACTTCTCAAAATGCTACATAGCTTCAAGTCTGTTGATGTAGCTGAATCAGGCTTTGTTACACAGGAATACTATATGCAGGTTATAATTCTTTTCTCTGATGAATAATGTTCTTTTGTTAAACTCTCTGAACTGATGTATTCTTGGGTTCATTCACATTTAGAAATTCAGTCTGAATTTTAAATATTTTGGTTTTTGAGGGTGCTTTCTAGGGAAAATTGTCTTCTGGCAACTGAAGGCCTAATATCTGTCTTATCTGTAATTCCCCAAATCAGGCTTATTACGCTTGCTTTTGACTTCCATTTCCTACTTTCCTCATAAATCAATCTCAAGTGAAAATCCTTCCTGTTCTAAAGAAAAGATTCTGTGAGCACTTTGACTACTACTAATTTGTTTGACACTGTATCTATAGGACAAAAATTTGCTCCAAACAGAAATAAGTATATAAGTTTGGGCTCACTAGCTCTACTTTAATTAAATATTTCTAGAATTTTTCCATTAAGGAATTTTTGCAAATGAAGATTGGTTTTCAGACCTTGAATACATGGAAAATTATAAAATTCTTTGATCTATTCTGTTCTGGAAAGACAACATGTATTTGAACCATCACATAATTCAGCAAGGTTTTCCAAGAAGCAAATTTCATGAAAGAGTATTAAGAATACATTTTTCTTCTTTTAGCAAAATTCTGCTCATTAAATTTTCACTTAGTATTTGGATTCTTAATCATACTTAGGATGACCACTGGTTCACTCTTTTAATATGTACTAGCCATATATATCATATATATGTATATATAAGTATCTATATATATGTAGATATATTTGAGCATACATGTATACATGCCATCCATTGCAGCACTACAGTTGTGTGAGACACCCCACCATGTTTCTGTGATGGCAGCTATGTCATAGTTTTCCTGCTGCACAATGGCTTCCAGCTCCTCCTGTTTGTTGCCCATGCTGTGTGCATTGGTGTAGATGCACTTCAGTTCGGCTGTTGATCCTGCCACCTTTTTTGGGTAAGAAGCTGCAATGGATAGCTATAAACTTTTCAGAAGGGGAGGAAGGAAAGGAGGGGAAGAAAGGGAGGGAAGGAGAGGCAGTAGGGTGGCCCTGTATGTTAGGGAGTGTTTCAATCGTCTAGACCTTAATGATGGTGAAGATAGGGTTAAATGTTTACAGGTAAGAATCAGGGGGAAAGCCAACAAG
>NW_009604223.1:0-50306 GCF_000690535.1 Cariama cristata | reverse complement strand
CCGCCGGAGCCTCTCGCTCTTGTCCCGGGCGTGCCCCGGCAGGTTCGGGTGTGTTCGGGTCGTCCGAATGCGCAGCGCCTTATTGCACTCAGAGAAATGAAGTTGTCGTTGGAGTGCGGGGAGCTAACAGCTCTCCGTGCAATTGCTGACATTAGGCGGGTTTGGTGGAGCGTTTCGGAATCTGTTAGGTAGTGGCGGCCTTTTATCACACCTGTCTTGTACGTTTGCAGATTCAGAAGCTGTGTGACCGAGTAGCTTCTTCCACTTTACTGGATGACCGGAGGGATGCCGTACGTGCTCTTAAATCATTATCCAAGGTAAGTACCAAACTTCCTGAAGAGCTGTGTGGGTTTTTAGTAGTCTGTAATGTATTTGTTAAAAAGCTTTGTTTGTACTTTGGGCTAAACCTTTAACCATTCAACTTTTCTCCAAATAGAAATACCGGTTGGAGGTAGGCATACAGGCTATGGAACATCTCATCCACGTTCTTCAGACAGACCGGTAAGCATGTTGCTGACTTCTGGCAGCCGCCTCCAGCTGATAACCCGGCCCTGAAACCAATAAATACAGACTTGGTTCTGTGTAGCTAGGAGGGGAGCTGGGTCTCTAACAACTCTTCTGTTATGGTGGCTTTTTATGATGACAGACTTAATCAAAGCATGTTCAGAGCTGAGAGGAACAGAATTCCAGGAACTTGATAAGAGGGACAGAAAGACCATTTCTAGAGTAAAGGTGGTACTGAAGTGTATCTCAGTGCTTCTCAGTGATCAGTTTCTTCTGCTGTGGAAAGGTAAATCTAAAATGACAATGTTAAATACAGTACTTGAGATAAACCAAATCAACCTATTATTGGGCAAAAGGTGAACTAGGCAGAATTAAGAAGAAATGAATGAAGTCAGCAAATGTATTTTCTCATATATGTATCATCAAATGAATTGGTAGAATAATTCTGTCACGAGGAGTAATGCAGGCATTGATATTGAAGGGTTCAAGTAAATAAGAGAACTGGACTCAACAGCTGACTGCTGTTAAGACAGATGACAGTAGTCTTTTATGTAGACTAGAATGTAATATTTACGCAATCCAGCATTTAAAATATCTTTGCTATCCATCTTTCTGCAATTGATTGCATTGCTGTACTTGATAGTAGCCACGTGTTGTAACTTGGAGCCTGTTTGTAGTGCTCTGATTTAAGCTTCAGATACTGCATGTTCTTGGTGCTTAGGTAGGTGAGTGTACTGTGACAGTCATTCAGTCTGGATTTGAACATAAAGCTGGTAAATGTATGGAAAAAACCAAAAAACAATCATAATGGGCATATGTGGACTACTTGCATGTGCGTACATGGGAAGCATCTCCTAATGTCAAGGCAAAGGAGAATTAGGAAAGCAGCAGTTCAGGGTCTTGAAGGAGGCATTATTTCCATTCTGTTGGCTGGGTAGTTAAAAATGAATGTCTGGCCTGCATGCAGTTTGTATGATGCAGACAGTAAAAGGAAAGGTTATAGGAGTAACTGTCACTGACATGAAGGGGAATCCCTTCAAAAAATTAGGTCAAGGAGCCTGCTTTCATCCACTTATCTGCTCTTCAGGCCAGATTTGAACTTTGAGAAGGGAGGCGGGGCTCTGCTGATCTCCTTCCCTTTGAGATGCTAACCTGAGCCCTTCAGGGCTGGAGCATGAGAGCTCTTCTGTACTTTTTGGACTCCACTTGTCCCTTTGGAATTGGTGTGTGCTGGGGATCTGTGCAGATGTCCTGTGTGACTCAGGCTGCGGTTCAAAAACCAGTAAATACATCTTGGTTTTTGGGTTTTCAGCTGAAAAAATGCCGTCTTCCACAAAATGTTGATAGACTGATTTCGTATTGCATGTTTTGTGGTGGACCAGCACATCAGCTAGCCTACACGTTGTACGCTGTGGTTCATTTGAGAGAGGTCTAGTTGTAGCCCCAGTGTCTGGTAAGTTCAGGTATGTGTTACAGGTGGTGTGAGGGCACGGTCTGGTGTCAGTGATTGTAGAGGTGAGGCTCTGGGGACTCTTTCGGTTGTACGAATACAAATCAAAGCCAGCTCATCTGAATAGCTGGATGATAAATGAGTCACAGGCTCAGCTGTCCCCGATGCCCCGTGTGACTGGCGTATTGAACCGAGAGGATGATGGTCTGACAGGGCAGTGCCGTTGTGCTGTCATTGCTGTTTCAGTGTGTGCCCGTAGGTGTAATCTTTGGACCTTTTCAGTGTCCACCTGAGGTGCCCTGAAGCTTTCCGCAGAAGTGGAAAATGCTCCTTTCCTCCTCCTGCACTCTATTTTTTTTGTATTACAGCTGCCTAAGATTACATTTAAGAAGCAGCAATGCAACTGCAGAGAAAACAGAAGTCAATGATTGACTCAAGTTGTCTTCTCATATGTCGCCATGACTCACGTGTGCTAGTCCTGTACATTGACAGTGTTGCTGTGAAGTTTAAGATTACAGAAGGCCTAATTTGATTACAAATATGAAAGGACCAGGAAAACAGTATGTTGAAGGCAAAATAGTGCCTTTTGTTTTCTTCTGTAGCTGAGCTTTAGGGAAGTATGCTTTTTCAGTGATTGTTAGGTTGGCCTGAAAGTGGCTGACTGACCTCCTGAGGTGAAGCTTTTTGGCCCTGAAGCTGCTGGTTGTTGTTATCTTGCTGACTGGAGATGTTACACACCTACCTGCCTGTCGTCTGGGATGTATGCCTGTAGTTGCTGTCTTTTGTGTGCATCAGAATGTGAACATAATCTGTGGGACTCCCCTCTTAGTTCCCAGTTGAGTAGAAGCAGGGCTTGGTTAGGCTGTGTCAGGTGAGGCTTAATCTGCTCTCCAGCGTTTTTTGCTGGGATGGGGTGTTTGCGTGGAAAGAATTAAGGTGGAGGAGCCAGCAGCGGGCATGGGTCTCTGAATTCACAGGGCCCGAGTGCATGTCTGGAATGGATAGCTGGTGCAGAGCGTACTGTAACGTAAGAACAGTGACAAGTGCAAACGTGCTTTCCTATTACGTATTTACCAAAAATTAATGGAATAGTTTGAGATGCACAACTGTGTGATCTTCAGCAGCATTTGTCTTGCTGGAATATGTAATAGCAATACGAAAAATTGAAGCAACCTCACTGGTAAGAGATGATTATTTCCTAATGCAAATAAGCTCATTGTGAAACCAGTATCTAATCGAGAAGTCATTTGGTTTTAAGACCTTCTCAGCCAAGTATGATAGCACAGACTTTATTTTTCTGAGAATTACGTTAACTATTGAGTAGAAAAGTAGCTGTCTTTCATCTCTGGTGTATCTCCTGATTTTGATGAATGGATTGTTCCTGCTCTTGGAATCTGAAGTGATAACCATGAGTATGGTATCAGCTTTGTAGTAGCAGTTCTTTCCTTCCTTCCATTTGCAGCCTCATTGCTGTGCTAATCCTTTACTTCCCTTGTAGTGAGTCACACTTTTCTTTAGCTCCTTATGTTATAAGGCATGCTGATATTTTCTTAATTCTGAAGTTGTTGGTACAAAGTGAGAGGCATTTATAGCTTCATCTCCTAACTTTAGTAGGGAAAAGGCCTGGTTTGCATGGCTGTGCTGAAATGGTGAGGGCTTCTTGCGTCCTGTTCTCACTTCTATCCTCAGATCTTATACTGTTGCTTCAAATTATTTACCACCTTTATCATCCTGGAACAGAAGTACCCCACTTCGGTCTCTTAAACGAATGTGTCATTCCACTTGTTACAGGGTTTACTTGTTAGATTGCCTTAAACTCTTTCTCCTGCCTGAGTACTTAAAACTTGTTCTGTAGAAAACTGACTTCTTTCACTAGTTTTTCAGCCATGCTGGAGGCCGGTAACACTCCTGAGTCAGCCTTTAAATGTTCCAGACACTTATCCACACCAGTGTTCTTATGCCATATGTTTATTTTGTAATATGGAGTAGGAGCTGTAATGTACTAGAGGACTTTTCCTGACTTGCTGTCTAGATGTTGCCACATCCCACCAGTGATTATTTTGGAAAAAAACTTGGCATTGACTGTAGGACAAGCCAGTACTACTTAACTGTTGGTGTGGGAGAAGGCACCGGAGCGAGAAGTCAACTTGATCTCTAACTGCTTTGGTTCTACTTACATAACAAGGATTTTAAATTTCAGCATGACAATTCTAATAGTTTGAAATATAATATGAACCTAAGAGAGAGAATTATTTTTTTCTTAAGGCACAAACCTCAGTTATTTATGTGTTATTAGTTCCAAATTTTTGAATTGTAATATACTTCTCGTTAAAACTTCTGTAAAAGGTAATATAAATGTCATTACCCCTTTGCTAGCTTTTCTATGACTTGAATTTTTAAGGGTAACAAAATGATCTCTTTTCCAGGCATGCTGTGATTGATGACATGACAGAAACACCCTGCTTTCCATGCTTTTCTTGACAGTGTAGGTGATGCTCTTCTCTATTCTGACAGTGAAATGCCGTAACTTTAGAAGAATAGGTAAAAGCGTTTTTGAGGCACCCTACCTGGGCAGCACAATACGTGGGTGCCTTCACTTCCATATGATTCTTCTCTGTTATTGTTTGTGAACTCGTGGTGCACTGCACTGACATCTTGGTCGAGTGACAAGTAAAAGCATGACTAGCAGAGGGAAGATGCCTAAGGTGGCTTATGCTGGGTTGTTGCATCGCATAAAGGCTGCATCTTTTAAGGGTGCATGAGGGACTGGAAGTCTATTTCTTGCCTGATTTTCACTGCAGAGAAAAAGCTGCACAGCTTCAGTCTGAACAGAATAATCAATGAAATGTTGTATGTGGTGAACAGCAGATGGAGCAAGGCACTGAACAGCAAAGATGGGATGCTGCTCTCCTCATTGTGTGATGTGTTCCTCTTTCAACAAGAGAAACAAGGCCTGCTTTTACCACATCTACATAAAATTTGCTTATGTTTTTGTAGCTGCTGTGATTTCTGAAAGGAAAAGCAAGGCTGCAGCTTGGTTTTTTTTTTCTTAAATCTCCAGGAAATAGTTTCTATGTGTTTTTCAGATGTGGAATTGTTTCAGTTGCATGAAAAGGAAACCATAGGCTTTATAGTATTGTGTTGAAGAACTAAAATTACAATAAAAGGAAAACATAAGCAGGCTGGAAATCTGAGCAAACCTGCTGGATGAGACCATTTACGTGGACTAAAAGCTTCCTTTACTTGCTTTGACTAACAGTTTGGCAGAGGAGGAGATAATTTTTTCCCCTTTTGTTTCCATCTTAAAAGCAGGTGGTATGAGTTGAGTGACACACTGAGGAAAAATGCACGTGTCCTGGGAGGACATGAGCAGGACAAGGATTCAATTCAAAACCCAACATGAAAAAACAAGCTACACTGACGCCTGATTTTTTTCTACCTTTTGGTTTAGCATGAGAGTTGTAGAAAGGGAGGTGGGGTGTCACTTTGACAGCTTGCTACAGCCCTGGCTGTAGTGATGCAAGAAATGTAGGTGCTGAGTGCTCCATTCTGTCTTCTTAAAGCTGGTAGATCTCCTTGAGGCATCTCTAGTTTTCTTGGTTGCAACAACTGCTATAGGTCTGTCAAATTTAATTAGTGGTCTAGCAGAGATTGCTGGCCTCAGTCAAAGCTCAGCTTTTAAAATTGCTGGTTAGGTTGGTTTTTAGGCCTCTGCTCTGAACGGACCTAGTAGCTTCTTAAAATGCAAATTTGTTTTTGGTGTGGAGGTCTTATTCTGCATGCCTTAGAGATCAGTGAAAGCGATTACTTAAAAGTTTGAATGAGAGGTCTTGTTTTGGCAGCGTGCTCTTCTGATGCTTGGGCAAGACATGAAAATAGCTGAGGTGTGTCCTTCCTCACTCTGAGGTGCCTTCCTTTGTGACATTAGGGTTTGTTTTCCTTTGTTTTTTGACCAGCTGTGCTTTCATACTTTTCCGGTTTATAAGCAACAAAGCAAGCAGCAAAAACGGGTACATTGCTCTGCCCCCAACCTCTTGCACTGTGTCTTTGTTGTAGTGTAGGGTTTACAGATTGTTTGGTCTTCATAACGCAGAAGAAACAGGTCTCTCTTAAAACAGGACTTATTAAGAGAAGAGTCTTGGTGTAAGCAGGTGAACTAATGCTTTGTGGTTAGACTGGCTGCCCAGCAGCTTCCTGGGCATGCTTGGAATTCAAAACCCCTTAATAACTGGGTGTAGTGTGAGTTGGTGACATGGCGGCTGGCCTGTTTGGAAGAATCCGCAGCTGTTGTCATTGCATTCAGGTGGAGCACGAGCTTTTGGTCCCTGGTTCTCAATGACGGGACAGCGGGGAGGGTCTTTCCCGGGATGGTGCTGAAGCTTGTCTGCAGCTTCCTTGGGTGACTTTCTGGGAAGGGGTCCGAATCCCTCCCAGAGGTTTCTCCTGGTATACTTGAGGAGCATGTTGGCAGGAGTGACTTGGGAAATGGAAGACACGCTTACAGGGAAGCTTCCTGTGGTCATCTTGTGTCACCAGACTTTATGGATGTGGGCACCTGAGAGAATGGAACTGGGAAAAGGAGTTCGACTCCATTCACAGGGACTGGACAGCTCATGGTTACGTGGTATTACAAAACGTCTATCAACATCAGTCCTCCTCACTTGATCTAATGCTGCAAAGGGAACTGCCTGTGCAGAAAAACAATGTTGTAAGAGTAGTTGGAAATAAGTCATTAAAGAAAAGTGGTTCTTTCATTTGCAGTTCAGATTCTGAAATAATTGGCTATGCCTTGGACACTCTCTACAATGTAATATCGAATGACCTAGAAGAGGAGGAGCAAGGTAAGCACTTGGTAGTAATAGTTGTATTAACCTTGGGGGTTTTGTTCAAATTATAAACTGTAATATTCTCTGATTTACTAATGCTGAGACTTGCTTTGTTATTGTGTAGCTGTTACAACAATGCTAAAAATCTTGTTGTACACAGCTTGTGTTAAAGTAATAACTGGATCTCTTGCTTACTAATTTTAAAAACTATGTTCTGTGAACAGCAGCCAGGTTGGAATGGGATAATTCAGTGTTTTTTCAAGTTTGTAAATAAAGAATAGAGTCATTCTTTGCTCTTGGGAAAGGACAGTTCCAGCTGTTACTGTCAAATGGGACACTACTGTGTAATGATTTAACAAGGATATTGAGAGTTAACATCTCCGGTACCAATGATGAGGTGGCTATATGTAAGTGTGAAAACTTTCTTTTCTAGCCCTGCTGTGGCATTTTAGAAAGAGACTGCCTGTCCTTCCCAAGATAGTCAGATGTCAAAGTAGACACTGTACAGCTAGGCTGTGAAACGCCCTGTCCCTCCTGCCTTTATTTTATTTTGAAAGGCCTTTCTTGATAGGCCATCAAAACTAGCCTCAAATGTGAAATAGTTGCAGCTCTTAAACAACCCCATATTTCACAGAAACATCAGTACGCTGAAGAAGATGACAGCAGTAACCCAAATTAGGCTTGGGCAAGAACAACGGTCTTAAAACTAAATACATCAATAGGAGCCATGAGTGCCCAGCCTGAAGAAGAGACAGATGCTTCTGACAAGTAAACCAGCTGTGGATTATAACAGTTTCAGGCTTTTGAAGGGTGAATGGTGCAGAGGGCAGGACAGTCCAAGTTTCCCTGTGTTTAGCATCAAGGACATGTCTAGAGAATGGGGATGGGATCTGGCTGAGGGCTGTGCAAGTGCTAGCTTGGGAGGAGGCCTCAATCAGAGCGTGATGTCTGTCAGACGCTGAGCCTGTGTGCTCTCGCTCTCATCACCATCACTGGCGAGAATGGAGACCAGGTACTAGTTAGTCACGTAGGCAACTGCCGAGTAGGTGACTCTGCCAGAAAGGTCTCTAGCTGTTAAACTGAAGCAGGTTGTGTAGTAGAGCCAACTGCAGGATTCATTTGACCTTTCTGACATCTCACTTGTGCCTTGTTGCAGGTGTTATTTGGGAAACCACTTCTGTTTGTGTTTGCAAATCAGGTCTCGATCGCTGTTTAAACTAGTAATCTAAGCCAAATGGCCATAGGCTTGTTTTCCAAGGTTTTAAGAGGAAAACATCAACCACAAATGAAAAGGCTTGTAGGATATCCATTGTGCTTTTGGGTGAATTAACATGAAAATCCATCATACCAGGTTGTCAAAAAAAAAAAAAATCAGACTTCTTCAGCAAGTGTGAATACAGTGTAAGCAGGAGGCTACATTGAAGGTGACTGAATACCTGTGGGTTCATAAAATCCTGCATTTGCCATGGACCTCAAGAGTCTTTCTAGTCCTTGTATCTCATTTTTCAGTTTCCATTACGTGTAGTGGAGTGTGAGTGCTCCTGTAAATGGGCAAAATACGAGATGATACTGCCGTTTGAGTCTCTTGTCAGCAGTATTTACCCCAAGATATTTCTTCAAAGACTCCTTAAATGATAAATAACCTTATGGAAAGTAGGTGAGGGTTCTCCAGTATGAATAAATTTCTGCCAGTAAGTTGGCATCATGTTGTGCCAGTGTCCTTTCACAGCACCTTCTACAACGAACTGTGTCATCTTACGTAGCTGCAAGAGACTTGCAAGCTGAAATCCTTCTGTGGTATGTTATTCTTAACTACCTCTCAAATTGTCACTGTGCGTACTTGCCCTTTTTTTCCTTGTTCATCCGGTTGCCTGATCTTGATGAAAGAGGTTTTGAACAAGATCAGAGTTTTTACAGCACTGGTGAATCCGTGTTCATGGAAGTGGCCTTGATTACGGACTCAACAAGAATGTTATTAGCAGTCTCTTACAACGAGCAAAGAATTGACAAACTTTAGTTTTGTATGTGCGATCACCAGTGTTGTAAGAGTGCAGGAGTTGTTTAGTTTGACCACTTTCGTAAGAATTACCTGAAGGAGTAATTGCTGCCATAGAAAGCTAGGATGGCTGCTTTGAAAATCTGAGCTTATGCTGCTATTGGTTGTGCTGTTTGAAAAGCTATTCAACTTGTAAACCTTTCTCTTGTTTCTTTTTCTTTTACCTGCATTGACAGATGATTCTGAAGGTAAAAGAACCTTTACTTATATAATTATGGTGCTTTGTTTTAGGCCTAGTTGCTACTCATACCTGTAACACTTGCTGCCGCTTAAAAAGGACACTGTAAAGACTTGCATTGGAGCTTAGTGAAAGCCTTTTGCGTTCTGCTCTATACATTTTCTTTGGAGCTGGAGTGTCTTCCCAATTTTATTTCTGTTGTGATTTGGGCATGTTGAATGCCAACAGGTCTCCGGAGACTGTAATAATGATAATAAATTCTTGTTTAGGATGTCATGAAATTGTGCAGCTTCAGAACTGGTAGGATTTTAATGGGCAAAAGTTTGAACAGAGTTTCTGTTTTCAAGAAGCCCTGAAGTTCGACACAAATGCATGCGCTGCATGTAAGCATCCTTCACAGTGTCTCTTTTAAGCAATGCATGTTAAAATAGTGTTCACTTATACTGTAACTTACCACTAACACTTTGTATATTCTCCTTTTTTAAACTGGTTTTCTTAAAATGCACTTCATCTGTTTACTTTCAGATTAATTTCTAGTTTGCAGTGGTGCTTGTTAGTGAATCACTAAGAGCTGATCTTAACAGATGGAAGTCATTCTCTTTATTTGAGCCCTGTGGATGTGTAGATTTAGAGAGGGATTATGGGTGGAAGTCTGGTTGCAAGATCTGTGGTGTATCCACATCAGTAGAAGATGCAGTTCACTTTGCCTGTTTCTTTCTGTCTGGCTTCTCCCTCTTCTTTTTTTTTTATATTTTTTTTTAATTTAGTAGGAGAAATACTGATAGGAAAAAACAAAAGTTGAGGGGGGGAGAGACAAGTTTAATTTAGCCCTTTTATAGAAGAGTCCTAAACCTGAACTAGAGTCAAGCTTTTGGAATAAATAAAAACTACAGTAAACTTCTAAAAGGCTGTGTAAGTTGTGCGTACTGCTCAGGTTTTGCCTTAGCACATGGAACTTGTGCAAAGACAAGAGTTGGGATTAGGAGGAATCCATAGTTCAAACACTTGCTATTTGTACTTGAGTTTGGGCAGAGGACAAGATGTTCAGTCACAGCTCATGGAAAATTCAAAGTGAAATATTTTGACTTAAGCATCTATTTAAAAGAAAAAATTTTCAATCTATGGGCTTTCCTTGGTCTGGGGTAAGCTACAGCACGTGCAATCCAATGTACGATTCTCAGCTGAGTTGCCTCTTATTCTACAGTAGCAAGTGCAGCAACTGAACTTCTGTGGAGCTGGCTTATCTGTTTGTTGTTTTTTTTTTATGTTGTTTATTCTTGTAAACCAGGAGTGACCCAGACTTGATAAGCCCCTCAGCTTCAGAGAGCTCACTATCAGACTTGTATTCTGCTAGATGCTACATTCCTGGGCTACAGTTCTTTTTCCACACAGTCCGTCCTCCCTTTTGTCATCTTTTGTTAGTATTTCATAGTTTCTGCAGCTAAAAACTTACAACGGACTGGTGCTGCTTATCTTTCTCTCTTGTAAGCTACCTACCAATAAGCCTGCTTCAAGGGAGAAATATAGCTATACTGTGTTAGAGAAATGATCAGCTACTCCCTGATGTCTGAAAGGCCAAACAAAAACCTCTTTCCTATATTGGAAATCCTTTAAAATTAGACGTTATAAGCTGATACCTTGCAGCGAATCACTATTGCCAACAGTTTGAATTGAGTTGGTTGAACTAAAATTGTTTTCTTGGCATCATATTTTTATGGTAGAGTCCTTTGATTTCTCTGTTTTGCCGTACCCCTCACAAAGTAGAGAGGTTGAAGATTATGTGTGGTCTTTGACCCTTTTTATAGCTGCTCAGTTGTTAATGGCTGCTTAGTGATTCCTTGATGAGGCTGTAAATCCTGCAGTTTAAGCAGGAGGAAAAATCCTTGTTTTGCCTTCGCTTAACCAAATCAGACCTTCAGATTTGGTCAGAAATTCAGTGGCTTTACCACGTATTGTTTGTGCTTTATGCTTCAACCTGTGCCTGTGGCTTCATCAGCTAGCGTGGGATGGTGTCGCAGTGCTGAATGCACATCTGCGTGATTTGTAGGGCAACCTGATTTGGAGGATGAGCAGCAGTGCCTTTGCTGCAGCTCTTCAATGAAGCGTTGGGCTGTCTGAACTGCCTAAAACCCAGAATAGAGCCGGGGCGGGTGGCAGCATGCTCTGGGACAGGAGGGGCTTGGAGGGTTTGGAGAGAGGAGGCGGCAAAGCAGCAAGTTGTTGGGGGGTGTGTGGGGAGAAGGGTGCTTGGCTGGAGCTGGCTGTGAGTGGACGTGTCCCGTGTATTGCTCCCCTAGCAGTTAATTTGTGTTCAGTGGCTTCCTGTGCTGTTGTCAGAAGCCTTGTGTAAACACAACCAAGCAAAGAACCAACTGATTTTATTTTTTTTTTAAACTCACCGAGAGGCTTGTTTCATGGTGTCATGTACAACTGAATTCCCGCCCCTGTTGAGCAGGACTGGCTTTGAACTACTGCTAAGCAGTTGAAAAGCTGAGGTCTCAGAAACTGCACTGGACTTGAATGAAATGTCTTCTCTTCCTCTCCAAAATGAAAGTATAATAAAAAACTCCCTTTGAATTAGAATTGCTCTTCCTCAAATTTTCAACTGAAGTTCTTAACTATGCCAACCGGTAGTACGTACATACAATTGTTTTGTGAAATAGCTTTGTAATTTGTCGCTCGTCCTAGAAAAACAGCAGCGGTGCAGAGATGCCATTTGCATGTTTTCTGTTGTTTTGGGGATACTTTTGCATTTGTTTTTTGTTTGTGCAACAATGATGCATGAAGTAATTGTGTAAGATGAAATTCATGTGCTACCCCAGTTCTACGCAACTGAAGAGTAAATAACAGAATGGCACTTGATTTCCCTTGTGAAACTAGTTCAGATTCCAAGACTGAGAGCTTTTGATGCTCATCTGTTTCAAACTTGCTTGCCTTTCCTGATGTTTAGGTCTTTTCTGTTGCTAAGCCAAAATAAATAAATGAGCTGTTTGAGCCATTTGCCTTTAGATGGTTTATATTCCCCACCGCTTGCTTCAAGCCTCTTGGTATGAAATGTACTTTGCTTTTGCACATTAGTGAATGGTCCTTACGAGGAACTTCTCTACCGGATCAGCTGAACTGCGTGCGAACTTAACCACTTTGATGCTTTCTGCCTCTCTTCTTCTGGGAGGGTTCTCTTTTTCTCTCTGAATTCTCCGCTCACTTGAGCGTGCTTGCTTATATCTGTAAGAGGCAACTGTATGGTTGAGAACTGTTAATCTGGTTGGATATAATCAATGGATTTTTTTTCTTTTAGCGCTGAAATGAGTTTGTTTAGTAGATTCTTGGTTCCCTCCTGTTTTGTAAAGCAAAATACCTCTCAATAAAAGTGACGTTTAGGATACGGTAGGGTTTCTCTTTTGTGCAGAGCTTGTGTCAGTGTTTGTTTTGAAAATAATTCAATTAACATTGTAGCAGTGACTCTAAACCTTTTTGTCACCCGTGGCCCTACTTTAGTAAGAATAAAAACCACACCTACCTGAAGTTCTTCCAATCATGCGTTGTAATACATTGTTTTTTACTATTACAGAAGAAAACTTACCAAAACAAGTTGATGATCTGGGAAGTCAGTTCACAGAGATTTTTATTAAACAGCAAGAAAATGTCACGCTCTTGTTGACTCTTGTGGAGGTGAGTAACAGTATCATACTTGGAATACTGAGGAATATGTAGTGCTGTACAGGGAGGTTAGCTTAATGGATAAAGCTATGGTTTTTGTCTTTCTAGTGAAGCCTATGTCAAACGTGAGGTATTCTTAGACATAGTGAATATGGGGTTGGAGGCGAGTGAAGACCATGACCTGGATAAATGCCATTAGTGCAGCTTTTAAAGCAAGGTAACATTGAAAGGGTTTTAGATATTTGATTAGAAACAGTAAAAATTACTGCTCCATAAACAGCAGCTGTTGTCACTCATGGAAGGATAATTTTCCACATGATCATTAAATGCTAAAGAGGTAGTAATGTCTGTCGAGATGCAGTTCAAGTAGAAAGGGTGACTGCTTTCCATCAGCATGATGCATTTAACTCATCTTCCAATGGTTTCATCCTCAAGGACTGCGTCTTTATTGTCAACTGTTACAAATTTTGTTTCCAAACTAAGAATATGATTATGCTTGAGAGAAGCCTGTTTGGTGAGACAGTTAGAAAACTGATTGGCTACCACCTCTCCTTTGCAGCAAGTAGAGTGGAGTAGTTTATCTTGGCAAGTGCCTGAGGTCAGTAGGGTGCTGAGGAAAGGACAACACATGCTCAGTTTTCACTTGTAACTAGGAACAGGGTTAAAATGAGACTGCTTGTCCAAATTAGTGATCTACCGGCTTACTTCAAGGTGATGCTTTAAAAGCAGCAGGATTAGAAGTACAGAAAGCTCTGTGAGGTGACTCACTTGAGAGTCACCAGCGGTTGAAAGAGTTTGAGCTGACCTGGGGAGCCCAGAGGTTTGTTGTGGTTGGTGAAGTCTGTCCATGGACTTATTTGTTCTTGAGCTTTCTCTTGCTGACAAGACCCAATTTTAACAGAGAGGCTGCTGGTGCTATTTGGGAATAGGAAGAAGATACAAAAGGGCTTGCTGATCCCTGGAGGATCAGACTGACTAGTTTTTAGAATGAAGAAATAGCTATGAAACATGCCGCAGAGGAGAGGGAGGAAAGGAAACTGCTGGGAGTTCAGATTGCTGGTAATAAAATGGAAAGGACCGTAGAAGAGGATAGTGTTTTGACTTGCTGGCCATGTGTTACAATAGGATGGATGAAAAAAGAAATTGACAGGAGATGAAATTCCTTATCTGTTTGGTGCCCATTCACAACTGGTGTCTAGAAGAGAAAGCTGAATACTGAGGAATTTATTACTTAATGTACTCCTCTCCATCTTTGCAGGAATTTGATTTCCATGTTCGTTGGCCTGGAGTGAAACTACTTACATCTCTTTTAAAGCAGCAAGGGCCTCAAGTGCAGCAGATAATTCTTGTCAGCCCTATGGGTAAGTGGTCGAGCTTATTGCATACACTTGAAGCTGGAAGCTCGGGAAACATCATGTCAGAGGGCTAGAGAAGTCTCAAGCAAGGTGTTTTAAAGACCTCCAGCATGAAAAAGCTGCACTTCTTTTATGCTCTTTTTAAAATGCATTTCTTGCAGGTGTTTCCAGACTCATGGATTTACTAGCAGACTCTAGGGAGGTTATACGAAATGATGTAAGTACAGAACAAAGGCAGTTTATCCCCTTAATAAGTAGTAACTGTCAACCGAATTGCTTAGTACTTGTGCAGAATTTGGATTAAGTTAAACGAATGCATGTGAAGAAATAATTCTGGTTGCTAATTAGGAATATTTCCTTCCTCAGTTGAGTTGGGTGGCTTTTGGATGTCTTGCCAAATTCATATAACAAATGCAAACTGTTACTGTCTACTTAATGCAAACGTTGAGCCTTTTGTAGGGTTTTGCTAGTATGTTAGCTATCTTTCTTTTGGCCTTCTGTCAGGTTCATGTCAGTTCTTTCTCAGATGCCAAAATGCTCTAATTACTACACTAATTACTACAGAAGAGATGAGGTGCTTTACAAGTTCCCTCTCTCTTCTGTATAGCCACTTAGCATCCTTTTTAACAGTTCTGTGCTTCTATTTTGAAGTGCAGTGAGGCACGAGAGAACTATTGTGTGGTGAGTTTTGTTAGATGTGCTGAGTTGCAGGGCATGCAGTTCTGTCCTGTGATTCTGGCCAGGGATTATGCTGCTGATTTAGCATCCTTCTAAGAGCTGTGACTTGTGAAAAGCAGTGTAGTTCCAGTAAAACTAAGTTTAATTTCTTCTCTCCCCCACCTGTCAAGGGAGTCTTGTTGTTACAGCAATTGACAAAAAGTAATGCAGCCATACAGAAGATTGTTGCCTTTGAAAATGCCTTTGAGAGACTTCTGGATATCATAACAGAAGAAGGAAACAGTGATGGAGGTACAGAAGAGTCTAAGACTTGTTCATGGTCTTGTGCTTCTGCACAAACTGTTAGGTCACAATGTTTACAGGCTGATGTTAGTATGTAATTGGAGCTAGGTCAGTGGGTAGAAGGATCAAAACATACAGCATGGTCTAACAAAACGAGCAAAACCGGATTGAGCAAGTAGGCAGGGTTTTGGCATCTTTTGAAAACTAGTCTTGAGATATTTAGTTAAAACATCAGTTGATTTCTCTGAGCATGTGTGCATGAGTTCGTGTGTTCCTGTTTGGCTTAGGTCTGTGAATGTATATACTTTGAATGGCAGTGTCAGATACGCGTATGCTGCATTTGTCACTTACAGAGTTAAGCATCTGCATTCCTCCTGCAAGATCCGTGGATGCTTGGAGTGGCTGGAAGTAACAGCTTGCTGAGTTTCTTCAGCCTCACTAATAACTTCGGTTTTCTGGTCAGCTCTTTGCCAAATCATTTACCAGTTAGGGGGGAAGGATAAAAAAAAAAAGAGCAAAAACTATGCAGCATTTAGGTGCTCTTTTTTTTTATTAACAACTCATTATGAGTTTACTACCAATTGTAGTTTGCTACAGGATCGATTTCAGTAACAAGACGGGTTGCTGTTCTGTGACTTTTCTGTGGGCTGCAGGAGCAGTTAATGCTTCTCTCCCAGCTGAATTATTCTAGGTATGTTGGCATGGAAGGATTAAGCAAACCTTTGATTCAAAGCTGCTATTTTTAGGCAGTTAATTATTTTAGGAGACTTGGTGTGTAAATGCCTAAGTGCTCAGAGTTCTCTGCTTCCCTCCTCCGATGTGCCCATTCCTCCTGTCTGCAGCCCTGCTGAGAGCTGGGTTACCAGCTGTGGCTCTGGAGCAGGAGTGGGGAGGAGGGGAATATGACAGCTGGTCTCTCTGTTCTCCCACTCTCAAGACCGGCACTGCCTTGGTGTTTTCAGAAGTGCAAGGACTAAGTTTTTATCCATCTGTCAAGTCCGGATTTGGAGGCATCCCAGCAGTACCAGAAGCAGGCTGCCTTTATTTGTGTTGTCTTCTGGACAGAGTTGTCTGAGGATTTTCTCTTCACAGAGTACATAGTTAATTAACATCTGTAGTGCTTTTTTGGTACAGCTAACACCTGAGGGTAATGAAATAAAAAACTATTGCAACTCCAAGGAGTTGAGTTTGGATTGGTTCATTGTAAGGGCTATTTCTAGGAATTGCTTCTCCACCAAAATAACCCAAAAAGTAGCTTTGAAATGAGTTGAAGATGTAGCCAGTGATTAAAGATCATGGATGTGTAATCCAGTAAAGATTGATGCATTTGAATCGTGGTGCAGCTCAAGAGGAACCTCATTTCAGTGCTTACAATACAAAGAGACAGTAGTGTAGCCTGACTCTGAAGTAGGTATACTTCAAGACGCAAAGTGGTTGTGAGGCTTTGTTTGAAGTTCTCCCCATTCCTACCCAATTAATTTATACAAATTGTATATTCTTTGGAAATAATGTTTTTGCTTCAGACTTGTGGAAGAAACACAGTTATAGTTTCCTTGGAAATACGCTGGATCAACATTGATGTATTTAATTTAGAGTGACCTTTCATTATTTTTTCATGCATGAGGTTCATAGTTCTTGATCAAAACCTAAATTTTGTTAAGAATGAGGAGTTCAGAAGTCTCTGCTCTGTTCCATCTAGACCACATGTAGTGCATGGAGAAGCTAGTTAGTTTTCCATGTGTCATCTTTTGATTAATCTTTTGGTTTTCTTGTCTCACCAGGAATAGTAGTGGAAGACTGTCTCCTCCTATTACAAAACTTGTTGAAGAATAATAATTCCAATCAGAATTTCTTCAAAGAAGGTTCATACATTCAGCGTATGAAGCCTTGGTTTGAAGTTGGAGATGACAACTGTGGGTGGTCTGCACAGAAAGTAACTAATCTTCACTTAATGCTGCAGGTAAAACACTTCATCTTACTCCTAAGTCAACACTTTTTCAGCTCTCTTGCAATGAAGAATAAGTGTAATGTAACAGTTCACTGCAAAATCCATGTTTTGTCTTTAGCTCAGAATTATCTACCAACGTTCATGAGATGTACTGCTTTCAGCACGAATACCATTGCCAAATTGTGAATTTGTAATGGCTGGCATATTGCGTGACTTCATTTCATGTAACTTAAGATGTAACAGTGTTTTGAGCTAAATACATAATAAGGGTGTTTTATATAAAGAATCCTCCTGTATGAATTCTTGTATGGCTGTGGTGCGTTAACCAAGTTCCAGTAGCTGCCTTCACTCTGGGTTCATCATTATTGATTGTTGGGCATCTTCCCTTCTGCTCCCCTCTCCAAAAAAATGAAACGAGGTTTTCCTGTTCTGTGACACTGTGTGGAAGCTGAACATTAATAATGAAGGTAGTTTCTTGCTTTCTGAAATGTAGTCCTGAGAAATGGTGAGCCAAATAATAGTTGCAGCTTGATTTCTCATCATTTAGTTGCAATGTTTGCAGTGGAGATTTTAGAGGGTTTCACTGAACTCAAAATCAAACGGCCATACATAGTAATGAGATGAACATGCTGTTTAATAGTTGTCTTTATCTCCATTTTCAGGAGCAATGCTATTTCATGGCTAAACTTCAAATGGGTAAATTTGTTTTGTTTTGCTTTTCAGAAGGTCTTACACTCTCTTCACATAGAAATATTTCTTTTTTTCTAGCTTGTGCGGGTACTCGTGTCTCCCACAAACCCTCCTGGTGCTACCAGCAGTTGTCAGAAGGCAATGTTTCACTGTGGGTTGTTGCAGCAGCTCTGCACAATCCTGATGGCGACTGCTGATATTCTGACAGAAGTAAGAGGGATTGAATAGATGGATGGATGGGGGCAACTAAATGGGTGAAAGCAGGAGTCTACAGGGATAACTGGTTGCTGCAGAGACAAACTGAAATTATAATATTTGCTAAGAGAGTATATCAGATACCAGAGATGTCAGCTTCCTGTGTGGGCAACAGAAATGTAAGATAGTCTTTAACATTACATTCTGCAACCAGAAAGTATTTGGATTTGCTTATTTTTTCTGCTGGATTTCAGCATATCCCAGAGTGGCTGAGTTGTTTCATGTTTTCCCCTGTTTTGAAGGTGGTTTTTTTGGCTGTTGTTTTTCTCTTTTGGGAGAGTCTAGAAGCATTCTGACTTGGCAGGTTCCCAAAGATGAGGGATTTCTTGCTTCTAGAAAGCCCTGTCAGCAGTGCAGGATGAGGTGTTTTTTCCCTTGATAAAATGACATGCTTAGATTAAGTGTAGACTGGTTCCTTTGGCGCAGCCTTCATTTCAATTGTTTTACCTCCTAAAAGCTTTCACCTTTCGACTTCTTTAAAATGTCCAGTTTAACTGGTTGTCATAGCAAAACTGATCTGACATAGAAAATGAAGTTGGAGGTAACTGGGTACGATAGAGCCATCTGAGTTTTCTTTGGCTCAGCATGCTTCACAGCTGTTAGTTGTTGGGATTTCATTTGAAATGGTTTTATTGAATAAATCTCTGTGCTGAGACTTGGTATGTGTTTTTTTCAATACTGAGCTGTCAGGGTAATCTTGAATAATTTTGAGTGATCTAGTTAGTAGATTATGGCTCACATCTAACTATCCATTTTATTTTTTTCTGTGCCCTTTCTGTAGACCATTAATACTGTATCAGAGGTCATTCGAGGATGCCAGATGAATCAAGACTACTTTGCCTCTGTAAATGCACCTTCTAATCCACCAAGGTAGAGGAAGAAAAGTGTTTAACTGTGTTAGGTAATGATGTATTGGTACAGGCAATGGCAGTCTAATCCAAAGGATCGTTTAAATTCAGAGTCTGGAATTATGATACAGAGCAACAGCTTCAAGTTCACATTGGGTGTCTTAGATATAGCATGAAGGTGTCAGGTGTGTTTCCACGGAGATGAGGCCTAGAACTGATTGTATTTGTTATGTGGTACCTGAAAAGTGAATGAGCAATAGCTGAGAAATTCCTACATCGGGACGAGCTGTGACTGTCAGCCAGAGGACAGTCTACAAAAGGATTCAGAGGCTAGAAAAACAGGTAACTGATACTTACTCAGACTGGGGAACAGCAAGTGTGAGCTTACTGAGATCTTATTTGTACCATTTGAATATGAGGGTGAGGGTAGAAAAAGAGCTTTCTGTATTACAAGTTACTAGTGGCCTTATGAGGCATCTTATACAGTATTATTGAAGGTAGCAGGGAGCAGCAGGGGACTCGATGGGCAATGAGAATATTGTGGAGGAACACTAGCTCATTGCAGTCATGTATAACGAATCTGTTGGTTTGTGTTTTAACTAACTGAAAAACTTTGGTGTTAAAATCAAGGGTTTTACTCAAATGTTTGAAATGGGAATAGATGGATTAGGCAAAAGTCTCTTCCAGAGAATACACTCCAAACTGTGTACCTGTGGTTGTCTTCATTCACAGCTTTGTCCTAATGGTTTTTCTCTTTCCTTTCCAAACAGGCCTGCAATTGTAGTACTTCTGATGTCCATGGTAAACGAAAGGCAGCCTTTTGTGCTACGTTGTGCTGTTCTCTATTGTTTCCAGTGCTTTTTATACAAAAACCAAAAAGGACAAGGAGAAATCGTTTCAACGCTTCTGCCATCTACTATTGACGGTACACAAAGCTAATGTCTCTGCAGTGAGTTGCAAACTAGAACAAATGTTTAATGCATTGACTGATGTCTTTTGCAAAATTACTTACCTGTCATTAAGTATCTGATCCAAGCAAGATGATTTGGCTTACAATTTCTCTAAAAGTTCACTAGTTTCATTTTTCTGGGTTTTAATTGTGTGTTGATGTCTTAAATATTTTGCCGTTTTCGTGGCTTGTTTTAATCTCACTTGTACCTCTTGGCCGTTCTGGTAGCTACAGGTAACTCTGTCTCAGCCGGTCAGCTGCTCTGTGGGGGCCTCTTTTCCACGGACTCTCTCTCAAACTGGTGTGCCGCGGTGGCCCTGGCCCACGCATTACAGGAAAACGCCACTTTGAAGGAACAGCTCCTGCGAGTTCAGCTAGCAACAAGCATCGGCAACCCACCAGTGTCACTGCTACAGCAGTGCACCAACATCCTCTCGCAGGTACGGCACCGAGCGGCCTCCGCTTTGGATTATAACTCCGGGTATCCAGGAAGAATGCTGCCCTTGTGCAGGTGCATCACAGGAAGACATGAGTGCTAACTTAATGAGAAGGATCATTCTCACTCTTTTGCAGACCGTTTTTAGGCTTTGCTTAAAGCACTCTGTACTTCAGGGGGAGGAAAAAAGCAGCAAATCTTGCTTTTTCATCAGCAATTGCTGCTTGATGTTGTGTACTCTCAGTAGGCAGAGGGTCCTAAAGCATCTAGACCTTAAACTTGGTTTAAAAGACAAGGCAAACTGTAAGGATCCCCAGTCACATTTCGTGGCTGAAGAAGTGCCTGGTTAGTATTTAATGTGTAACTGCTAACTTGAAACATCCTGACAATACCAGGCTCTCATGTATTGACTGTTGCTGGTTTTGCTATTCAAAACTACAAGCTTTTTTGAACTTACTTGCAAAGCCAGGTGTTAACATGTTGAACAAGTGAGTGAACTTCACCTCCTAGCCCATGCTTCTTGTGACATTCACTTCCTTTACGCATACTTTTTCCCTGAATGGTTGTAATAATGAACTAGTTAACTCTGGCAGCAATTAAGACACTTCTGCAATTGAGAATAACAGCAGAATGCTGGAATTTTGAATTCGTTCATGTGACTTTTTTTAAATCTGCTTCACTTGAAAATAGACACTACTCCTTTTTATCCTTTTCCTGGCATTTTTGTCAAAGGTAAATTTGAGTCAGTAAAACTGCCTGTGGCTCTTTAGCCTTGAATGATACAAGGGAGTCAAACTTTGGGGGGATGTTTCTGAAATGTGTTTCGCTTCAAGGTTCTCAAGTAATATGTGTGTAACTTGCAGGGTGATAAGATCGACAGACGGGTATGTATTTTTTGGCACAGCTTCGGCATTTTCTTGCCAAAAGCAGGCCTTTTCCTCTTGTCTTGGGTTTTGCTGGGGAGGTTTTCTTTAACTGCTTTTTGACGTGTTTCCACTTACAGCTTTGTGTTGCAGTTGGGTTTGGGTTTTTTCCTAGCATAACAAGCTCTTTCTGTGTCTCCAGGGGATTCTCTGGGGGTGCTCCACAAAACTATGGGATAAAGATCTCGGGTAGCATGGGTGCTTGCTTTCCAGTGGGGCAAACTCATTCACCATCTGTTCACCTAACAGATGTGCTTTCTTGTAAGGAAAATTATAACTTGTTAGAAATGCTGTTTTTCTTGGACTGGCCTGCAGCAAACAGCTGGCACAATCTGAAGTGGGAACATGCTGCTGATTTCCTGACTGCTAAAAGAAAAACTGTGTTTAACCTGCCTTCTGGCCACTTCGTACGTTCAACTTACCAGCAGAAGTTTTAACCTTGGAGCTACTAGTTGTGAATAGCAGGGATCTCATTACTAGCAAATGCGAGTTGTTTGACTTTCAGTCTGTGATACTTAAAGCACTGCTAAGTTGGTTAGCAGCAGCAGAAAAAACAATTCTGAAATATTGCTGCTGTGGAATTGTCTGCTTTATTTACCACATTTATTACAATTGTCCTGAGGGGTGGGGTTGTATTGTTACCAGCCTTGAATTGTAGACCAGCAGCCATGGAGAGCTGTCATCTATCACAGTAGGCGTTATCATGGTATGTCTAGAACATAGCTGTGTGTTATAGATATGTATTTTCTTTTTTTTTTTAGAGAGGGTGTTTTGGACTGTGGAAATCCTTAGGCAGAACATGTTAATTTGACCTCAGAATAGCCTGCAGCACTTAAGAATAAATGTGGTTTGCAACTTTTTAGCAGATAACGTCTGCTGTAAATGCCGGGTGGCACAAGCAAAAGTAACTTTGCGTTTCTGACAAGATGAGTGACGCTTCTGCCAGTGCTCTGTTAAGAAGCAGGTGTGCCAACACGCTGTAGGGCAAGACTGCCAGTTACAGTGGTTATGCCCAGTGCATATGGACTGGTTAATAGTGTTGGGACAATAAGAGCCAGTACTTGTAAATGTGAGGGTGAAAGGGTTTCTAGTGTTGCTTGTTTGCTCTGTTTGAAGCAAGCATTTTGTTTTGTTCAGTTAGGGGAGAATTGACTCAATCTTACTGACAAATAATAAGTTGGTGTGACTGATGTCTTTGCGCCGATAATGGGCATCATAGCTATTTTGTTAGTAATTATTGTCTGAACTTTTAACTTCCTTGGACTGATTCTGGTTGCTCCAAGTAACTTTTGTCTGTCCCAGAAGGGTGAAAGCAGTGTTGCATGGGTGGTTACTGGGGGATTAAATGCAGCCTGTCAGCAATTAAACTGGTTAAGTGTAGCAAAGTCTGGCATTTGTGGAAATAGGACCTTGGTGGAGTTGGTCAAGCCGAGTGGCCTGTTCTTAAGTTTGCTAGAGCCTTTAAGGGTGAGCATAGGGAGGGGCATAGCTCTCCCTCTAGAGCGGAAGGACTGGGGAAAAGGTATTCCTGGCAGTTTTGAAGCAGTTTGAGATGTGAGGAGCAATTAGTGGGGGGGAAAAAGGGCAGTTTCCCTGTCTGTTGCATAATGGCACCTGCAGGGGGGCACGCTGCAAGTGTGGAGGGTGGACACTCCATCCACCCAGTGGATGGAAGGACACTCCATGCTTCAGTGCTGCTGCATTAGGGTCGTGTTTCCCCAATGGGGTTTCTGGAGCAGGTTGAGTAACACAGTTGGCAGTGTCATGAGGCTGTTACTGCATCGAATTTGGAAGTAATTTGGGGAATTGGTGCTTTTAAAGTACTCTCATGCTAAAGCAGTGTACAAGCTATGTGATTTCCAGGGTCCCTTTCAACCTAAGTGACCCTGCAGTTCTGTGAGATGGCAATGGGGAAGCAAATCGCCTGTCCAGAGGCTTCAGTATAGCCAGAAGGGCCTGTGTGGTCAGCAGGTCCTTTAGCTAAGCTGCTTGACAAGACAGTGCTATTGTAGTTTGCTACAGCAATGTGGTGTGGCAGATGATTTTCTGTATGAGCTTGTAAGACCGAGGATACGTCACCTTGTGTCTTAATTCATGCTTCACCTGAAGACTGGAGTGTGAACACAGTTCTTAACCTTACCTGGCGGGTAATAAAGTGGTGAGACAGCTCTTCGGGCATCCTGTCTTGCCTTTGTGGGAAACCTGCTACATGCTAGTGAATATCTCTTAAACATGTCTTGTCGTTAGACTGTCTTGGAAATAAATGTCACCTCATGAGCAGAGATCTGAAAGTGTTGTGTTGCATGCAAGTCATTAACTAATTCCCAAGAGCAAGGTGGGTAGGGGAAATGCACAAGGGTGATGGGGAAAGCTAAATGAGCCAGTCCAGAGAAAAGGAGAGCAAGAGGAGAATAGAGTTTGGTGGGGACTAGGCAACTCGCAGTGAGGTCTAGGTCAGCGGAAGCCAGTTGTGGCATTCAGCCAGAAGGGTAGCAGCACGGAAGATAATCTGTGTGTTAATACAACAGCAGGACAGGGTTACAACAAAGCTGCAGACAAACCTATAGCAAAGACTAAACAATAATTGCTAGTAGGGCAGCTGGTACTCACCGTGAAACACAGCAGGCAGGTGCTGTGCAGTTGGTGGTAATGGCTGTGTTCTCTGCTGTTCTGACATTGTTCACTGGGGTCTCTGGAAGTAACGACAATGATAATGATGAAAAAGGGCCAGACGCTCTCTTTCCTGTGTGTGCAGCATTAGGGATGGCTGCCACAGTCTCGGTATCTGTAATCTGTGTTCTCCTCCTTTAAGGAGATCACTTCATTTTAGTGATGGTGATACACTGCAGCAAATCACTGTACCTCAGAAGGAAGTCCTTGAAGGCGGTCTCTTCAGAGCTTGGTATTTTCTTCCAGAGTTGCTAGACTCAATTCCTGTCTGTCTTGTGGTCCGCAGTGGCAGTTGGGTACCTGGGAGCCTGCTACAGAAGAGCTTCTTGCCAGACTGCTGCTCACTGGCTGTTTTGGTCGGCAAACTGGCTTATTCAAAGACCTTGGGAGACTTTTTTTTTTTTTAATGCTTAGCTAAAGTTAACAACAACAATGCCTTCAGCTCTAAAACACAGGGGTTATCAGAGGCGAGGATGGAAGTGGAAGTTCAATGTCTCAAGTGCAAATAGCTCTCAAGCACAGACTGTTTCTTTGTTGTTGATGAACACTTCTCTCTTTTGCCATGGTCTTGATCCCTGTGACCACTCATTCCAGTGAATTTTCTTGCCCCCTTTTGATGATATTCCAGCGGTTCTATATGCCTCATCTTGCCTTTGCAACTTGACTTTAGCTTCCAGGTACTTCACCCAATTTATTAGGTGCTTGTGTGACATTTAGTTTTCCATGCAGGCAACGTTTTTCTTGGTTGCCTTCTGAATGTTGACTATTGGAAGAGATGTATGCCAGTCTTAATGCTGCTGTGCCCACAGTATCTGCAGCAAAGACAAGGGGGACAGAAATGAGAAGACAGTCAATTTGTAAATGAAAACTAATTTTCCCAGTTTAACAAAACCAAATCCTGCAGTTATCATTCCTCTTGCTGGCTTAATGTATATATTGTCTGAACTAAAAGCCACTCCAGTATTATCTTCCTTTCCTTAGAAAATAATATTAGGAACACATGGCAATTTTTAGCCAGCAGGGGAAGTGGCCTGGTTTGGCTAAAACAGGGCTATTTCCTCCTTTCAGGAATTTTTCTTTCAGTTAAGTTTCTTCTAAGTAACTGCACTTTCTGAAAGTGCAGTTACGTGTTTTTCAGACAGTATCTGCTTTCAGACTTGATAACACTTGATGTTTATAGTTGTTACCAAAGTAACAGTGGGATCGGTATGCAGAAAGGCCCATGTTTATACTTATTCCTGTGGGAACCAAGGTCACTGTTGGCTCTCTTGTGTTCCACAAGTAAAAAGTCGTAAAAGGGTCGCACCTGCGGAAGAGTGCAGACAGGGCAGGTGACCAAAAACTGACCAACGAGGTATTCCATCCCATCCACATCATCCTCGGTATAAAGCTAAGGGATCACGAGGGTCTCGCTCTCTTCTTTCATGGCCGGCATCCCTGTGGGACCCTGCTCGCTCTCCTGCCTCCGACTCCGATCCGTGGTTCCTGAATCAGGTTCCTGTTGGCTGCGGGGTCCGATCCGGGATGTCGGGGTGTCTGCCCTGCCGCGGCAGCGGTGTGAGCACCGGTGGGCTGCGGCCTGCAATCCCTGACCGGCATCAGGACACGCAGTATCAGCTTTGTATATTTTTCCTCTTATTTCCATTATTAGTAGCATTAGCATTAATACCTTATACTATTTTTTCCATCACTGTTGTATTATTGAAGTAGTTTTAATTTCCAACCGGTAAGTGTGTGTCCCTCCCGTCCGCCCTTCCCCTTGCGGGGGGCATTAACGGAGACCTCTGTCGCCCGCCCGGCCTGGCGTAGTGATGCATCTCTCTGTACAGGGAATCCTCACCTGACTTAATGTATACCTTGTTCCTTCTTTTCAGGGGTTGTGTGTATGTTCCTTCGTGTTACCCTAGTATTAATTACAAATGCAGAACTAATTTGTTATGATTTTATATTGGTGCTAATTTGCATTGAGTCATATTTCACATCTGTGTTGCTTGTTGTTTTGCTCTGAAAACAGTTAAACGTGAATGGTTTAATACTTGTTTCATCAAAGCACTAAAGCTGTGTTCAGTATAACTAACGAATGGATATTTTGAAAGACATGACTTGTAATTCTTAAAATGATGAAAGTGGGTGAGTTCTGAATCAGTACATCTTTTTTTGGTATTTTAGTCTTCCACTGTGGAAAGATAACGATGGGGGGGTTTATTCTTTTCAGGGCAGCAAAGTACAGACCAGGGTTGGACTACTGATGTTGCTTTGCACTTGGCTAAGCAACTGCTCGATTGCTGTCACTCACTTCCTTCACAATCCAGCCAATATACCTTTTGTATCCTTGACCTGCTTGCAGAGTAGAACAGCTTGCCTGGAAATTACCTGGAAACTACCTATATTATTCACGTTCAAGTTAAATGTTTATCTAGATCAGTTTGCAGAGTTACTGCCTGACATAAAAGAAAATGCACCGGGCAAGAGATAAACCCAGCCTTTTGTTGACAGTGCTCTGTGTATGCTGACCTGTCTATAAGATGTGCATGTAAATTCAAGTACAGCGGAAAGCTACATCATTCTGCCAGTGTATTTTTTTAATTGCAACAAGCCCATTGACATTTTTAGTGTGACTAACGCTTATCCCCAAGAGGTAGGAAGAATGCTTCCTACTTCTGTTGAAGCTTATTTCTAAGATTGCTTTTCAGGCAAAAAATCTGACTAAAGTATGTAAGGCTAAACTGTCACCTTATCTAAATTGAAAGTCTGTTTTGGAAGAACTAAATCTATTTGTTTAAGCAGATGATTACTGAGAAAAGAAATGTCAGGGAAACCCCTGATTACTCAAGTCCTTCAAAACAAGAGCTAACTTTGCAAGGGTTTCATCAGCTATTTTGCCTACTTCCTAATCGAGCTTGGTTTTACATGAGAAAATAATTTTAACTGGGTATTTATACAGGGAGAAGTATGTTACATGTATTGTGCTTATGAAGTATCTCAAATATCCTTAACAAGAGCTCTAGCTCACAGGGCAGATAGCTGAAAACCTTGGAGAAGAGGAGCAGCTCGTCCAAGGCCTGTGTGCACTTCTGCTTGGCATTTCCATCTACTACAACGACAATTCCCTTGAAAATTATAGGAAGTAAGTATGACATAGAAATAAGTGAAAGCTGCTGTGAATGGCAGATCATGGTTTAAAGGCTTTTAACTGAGGTGGTGTAGTGGAAAATATTTGTTTGAATATCTTCTATGCATGTTCCTTACAGGATGCGAATCAACTGACCCACCTCTAGCTGGGCAAAGCAGATAACTGTTTTGTATAGGTGGTCCTAACCTGTGTATTCCTGGACTAAGAACACACGTCAGTGGCAACTGAAAAATTGCGTCTTGAATGCGAAGCTTCTGGTGCGGTTCAGACTTGAGACAGATAATCAGAGTTGTAACTGCAAAAACCACCTTGAGGGAAGGATGGGTTCATTTCTTTTTCAAGTGTTGCCCTGTGATTGATTTGTCTCTTCCTTTTAGAGAGAAGCTGAAACAGCTGATTGAGAAGAGGATTGGCAGGGAGAACTTCATTGAGAAGCTTGGCTTTATTAGCAAACATGAACTTTACTCCAGAGCTGCTCAAAAACCACAGCCTAGTTTTTCTAGCCCAGACCACATGATGTTTGATCATGAATTTACCAAGCTTGTAAAGGAATTGGAAGGTGAGATGTTACGCTCATTTCTGTAGTTTTTGTGATGAACTGATGACTGAACTATCAAATGTGCTGAATGTAACTCTCTTAAAAGTAGTGTGATGATACTAAAATGGAGTATTTTGAAAAACACGTTACAGTAATAGCTGTAAGTAATCATATACCAAGCACGCAGTTTAAGTATTTAGTAAAAATACTTCCAGTACAAGCCCATAATCGGGGCTTGTACTAACTGGATAACTTTTATATTAGGTAAAACGATTCTTAATATATGCTTAATACCACACTGTGACCAAGAGGTGTATTTACCTGCGTTCACATAGAGACTAAAGTATTGAGCACATAGCAGTGGTCATAGATGCTTGATTTGTGGAGGTCCACAATCTAGATATTTGCTGTAACAGATTCATTAAGAAAAATTATGAATGCTGAATTTTCTGGCTTGTTAGAAAATGATAGGGACTTTCTTTAGTGTTTTCTGCCCTTCACAAAAGAGACAAGTTGTCATCATCCTTAACATCTAACTAATGTCCTGTTTATTAACATTGCCCCACCTAAATGAGTCTAGAGAAGGAAAAAAAACCTTGCAGCATGAACAGTAAAGATGGTTTTGCCCAATCACCTTTCATCTGCATGTTGCCCTTGTAGTCCTAAGCCACTTATTTGCACGACCACTTGGGCAGTGGTTGTAGTGGTGCCATAATGCAAGTAAAACACACCTTGTCTGATAGGAAGGACTCGAAACACCCGTTTGCTTTTCTGATACTGCGTGAAGCAGGAAGAGTGCAAACCTTGCTATAAAAAATTGCTGTTTCCTATTCTCTTAGTGTGACAATTGCTTTTTTTTTTAAGTGCAGGTTGAGTTTCTCCTGCCATGAACTCAGTTAAACTGGGTGAGGCAGTGAGACTGTTTTGAGGGCAAAAAAGATATGTGAATTGGGCTTTAGTTGATGGAAACTATTTTTGACAGGTGTCATAAGTAAAGCTATTTACAAGTCCAGTGAGGAAGATAAAAAGGAGGAGGAGGTCAAGAAGACACTGGAACAGCATGACAACATTGTGACTCACTACAAAAAAGTCATTAGAGAGCAGGTAAGAGGGAGTTATGCTGTACATGTGCCTCCAGAAGTTGTTTGTTCTGGCTTTCGGAGGCACCACAGTACAGTTTGATACCCAGTGTTCCAAAACAGCTAACAAGGAATTTAGCAATGCAGAAATGCTTCTGAAAACACTTAAGCCAAGTTCTGGTTCAACTGAAATGTCAGTGTTTAGAATACTGGTTAAGTTTAATTCTTTTCCTGGGGTACATCTGTTCTTTCCTGTGCTTGGATGTTTCTTTTCAAATGAGTAACTGGAGAACTTGCAGCCCTTTGCAAAGAGATATAATTCTTACTTTTGTGCTCTCGTCTTTGAAAAGATGACAGATGAAATGTGGCTGAATGAAGAAATGAAGCTTGTCAGTGAAGTTTGGGTATAACTGCTGAGGTTGGACTCTCAACTTTTTTTTTTTTTTTTCCCCCGAGTGGTTCACTGCCTTTGTTGCCACAACTCAGATTGAGTAGAGGAGCAAAGCTAATGAACTTAAATAGCTAATGGGGAACTGAAGCAGGTGTTTTTAGTTCAGGGATCTGGAATGGACACAGAGTATAGTGGTACATGTGGAATTAAGAGGTACATCTGAACTGCCAGTGAGGCTTTATTGAACGTGTGAATGACTGCAATTACCAAGACTTCTTTAAAGACCTTGAAGCGGACCAAATGCGTGCAGGCTTCAGTGTGATGGAGAAAAATTACAATCATCAGATTTCATGTATTTCCTTTTTCTTTCTCCTGGTGTCCTTGTTGTGGGGATGCTGGAGGTCTCCTCCAAAAGATTCGGAAGGCACTGATCTGGTGTGACAGGCTGCTTCTGTCTTTCCCAGGCTTTTTTCCTAGGTAGAGCTAGCTAGGTTTGCATGAGTCTTTTCTGCTTATCTGTCACAGGTAGCACTGACAGTGTCATTAACCAGTAGTGTGTAATGGTGGAGTTAAGGTTTTTCTGTCTTTATTTGCCTTCCTGACAGTATTGTATTCAAAAATGTTATTACCCTAAGTGTGTGTTTGTGTGTTTTTTTTTTTTCCCTTTCACAGGACCAGGAGCTTGAAGAATTAAAACAACGAATTAACACTTTAACATCTCAAAATGAACAGCTCCAAGCAACAGTTACACAGCAAGTGTCACAGATCCAACAGCATAAGGACCAGTATAATCTCCTTAAAGTACAGCTAGGTAGGCTTCAGAAAGAGTAATAAAAAATAATCTTGTTAGTGCAAAGATCTTTTCTGCTTTATGGCAAGCTACAGAACAGCTGCAGCAGACAACCCTCTATTGCTTCAGGCATGCTGTTGTACATTCTGCAGCCTATGAAAACTTCCCATCAAGATAAAACACACTTTTTTCAAGCTAATGTTGAGCATTGCAAACAATTTTTTTTAAGCATCAGATTTGCTTCATCTAAAAAGACTAGGTTTTGCTTCAAGTGCCTTTAAACTTAGAGTAAAGCACAGTAAGAACTGAGAGGACAGCTTGAAAATGTGAATGAGGTACAATTTGTTCTTGCTTTGTTGTAAGTCTTGGGTCTCTTGATATAATAGTACCATTTTCTGCAAGATCCATTTGAGCGCTTGAGCTAGGACCTATCTGCCACATAGGCCTGCTCATGGGTAAGACAAGCACCTGAAGAAGATGCTGTAGACCAGACAGTTCACTTAGATGGACACATGGAAATACCGGGATTAGCGATAGCTTCTGACCCGATCCCGGTATCACTTTGGTTGCCCACGATGAAAAGCAAAGCCTTTCCTTGCCACCCTTGCAGGTGTGCCTGGTGAGAGTGGTAAGAGCCGAGGCTTGCTGCAGGAACTGTTGGCTACCAGGGAGCTGCTCGTAGAGGCTTCCTACACCTTTGTTTCTTAAGTTAGTCCAAAACAGTTGTTGCCTGTTCAGACTTAGAAGACGAACAGATGGGCCACGGTGTGTGCTGAGGTTTGGGTCTATGAATGAAAGCATGAATTAGGGAAGAACAGTAGTATGGCAGATGTGCAAGATGAGGCCTATTACTGTCACTAGAGAGATAGCTAACTGAATCCTTAACTCAGGACAGTATGTTCAAGTTACTCCAAGGTCAAGATGCCTGATAAGCTGGATGTGACATGATTTCAAAAAGTAATTCTGCCTTCAGGATTATTTATGATTAAAAATACATAAGGAAACAGTTGTCCTTCCTCTATAGAATTATTAGTCTGTGAACTTATTTTGTATGAATGGAATGACTGAAGCAGCACCTGAAGGAATGGCAAATTAGAGCTCTTTATTCAGCTTTTGAGAGAGAATTCTTAAATACTCTGCTTTGGTTCTTGAGTTAGAATGGCTTGTATTGCCCTGTGGGGTGGGAGGAGGATAGGCAATAAATACTTTAGCTGCTGTGTTTGAGTCTAACTTCAAAATGATGGTGGTGTGTTTGACCTTTGTTATAAACTCTCTCCTTTAGGGAAGGACACCCAGCATCATAATTCCCACGATACGTTTCAGATGAATGGCATTCAGACAGAAGAAGTGAGCAAATTGAAAGAGGAGTTGGAGGAATGGAAAAACAAGCATGAACTGCTGCAAGGGCAGTTAAGGGAAAAGGATTCTGTGATTGAAAAATTGGTAAGCACTAACTGTCTCAGCAGAACTCGATGCAGTTTCCAATTCCTGTTTTCACATGTAATTTGCCTTAAGCTGTGTAAGACCTTATTCTGATGGCAGTCAAGCAATCATTACTGATTGTGTGCTGATAGCAGGAGCTGTGGTGGGAGATGGCTTCAGCAGAGCCTCTTCTGCTTCACACTGTTCCCAAGACTGATTTGTGCAACTGACTTCTTGTACGGTACAATCAGTGGTTTTTAGCATGTTTTGGATGAGGAAGAATGGTAGGTGTCTCCTAGAAGCTTAATGGAGCTAATGCCCAAGACATATTTATGGTGGTCTGCTTGTCAAAATGCAGGATGATGCATGCTGCTTTTATTTTGTGTATGTCTTCTGCATTCGAATTGGTGAAAGGTGCTTTTGCATACACCTTAGAGGAGGCTATCCAGCTGCTCCTGTGTAATTGGAGAGCTTTATGATGTGAATTCCTTAGCCTGTTTGCACCTTCTCTGCTGGGATCTTTGACTATGCAAGCACACAGTTTGCTTTATGTTCCGGCAACATGACTATATTTAGTCTGTCTCATTCTGTGGCTGATTTTCCTGTTGCTGTTACAGAAGTCTTCACAGTTGGAAATGGGAACAACAGAGCAGTCTTCACAGACGAGCAAATCTGGTGGCTTGGAGCACAACAATGAACTACAGAAGGTGAATTTGTGGTATTTCAGCAAAGCTGTGGTGAACAGTGATAGCTCGGGATGGGAAGGGAGCTTTGTCAAACTTCAGGGAGGAGCACCGATTCCTGAGTGTGTTGATGTTTTTAATGGTGTACCTTTATGTGATGATGGTACTAATCTTGGAGCATCAAGATTACGGATCCAAAAGTGAACTAGTTTTTGCTAAGCGGGTTTGAGTTAGCAGAAGACACTTCGACTGACTCTTCAGACTTGCAAAATCTGTTTATCCATTGCAAAATGTATCTTTAAATGTTGATATGAAAGCTTCCAGGTATTAGATGTACAGCACGGAGTAAGTGTTTAAATATCTGCAGATTCAGTAACTTAAGGTAGCTGTTGCTCAAAAAATACCTATCAGAGTTTCTCCAATTAGAGAACTAATAATGCCTGGATTACTAAGTCATAATGGGTTTCTGCACCAAGAATGGTAACGTACAGAGGATGCTGATGGGAGTGCTGGTGGTGTGAAACGCCTTTATAAACATGACTGGGGCTCAGGCAGGTGCCTCGATTTGGGCATTCCACAGAATAGAGTTCGCAAGAGAAGGGTGGAAAATGGTGCATGTTGCTGACTAGTTTTGTCTTCTACAGGAACAGCTGCTGTGCTCTCATTGAGAGATACATACAGCTTTCCTCTCCTGTATGCTAGTATGAAGCAGTTAGTGTGGTAGCATTTAACTTAAGAAAAATTTAATGTAACTACTTGCTTTATCAAATTAACCTAAAAGTATGTTTTTGTCTTTGTTTCCCAAAGGAATTAGAAATGCTCAGGAGTCAGATACAACTACAGTCTGCAGAAATCTCTAAGCTTCAGGTTGAGAATCAAAAGCTACAAGTAATGGTACCAGTGAAAATGTTCCTTATTTTGTCTTTGGGGACTAAATCTTGAAGATTTTGCTTTTCTGCTTCTGCTGTCTATAGCTATTGTCCTAAACCAAGCTTGTTTTAAGAATACACATCAGCAAGTGATTCCAACAGTGTTTCTAAATCAAGTAACGTGTTACCTAGACAAATCCTTCATGAGGAAAGAGGGGACTTCCAGTCAAGTTAGTGCTCCATGAGGCCATTGGTCCTTGGTATTTTTAAACAAAGGAATACCAACTATTCGGTGTTTTAATCTTATAACCTAATCAAAGGAAATAGTCTCTTGAGACACAAATGCATGAGATCATGTACGTTAGAGGGATCATATTCTTACCAGCAGTTGAGGGCGTTAATTTGAAAGCTGACGTACAGTTGAATGGCAAACAGTAGGTGCTCTGTCTGTGCAGACTCCGCATGCTGCAGAGGTTTTTTTTTAGCTGTATATTGAAAGGATTAGCCAGTAAAGCCTTATAGAATAGCTAAATAAACGTAATTGTTTCCTCAAAACTAGCTAACAGCATTAGTAAGTGAATGCTGAGCTAGAGAACTTAAACAACATGAAAATGTGACAGACATTTCTCGAGCAGAGCTAACAGATAAAGCATGCAGGAGCATGCACCACAGGAGCAATTGAAACGATGACCATGTGTGATGTTTGGTGCTCAAGCAGAATGAGGGTAGCTCCTGTGTGCCCTGCTTGACAACTCTGCTATAATAAAAACAGGGTAGTTGGTCTGTGGTAGCTGGGCTCACTTAAACTTTTGCTTCTGGCTCATTTGTTCTGACTTGTGCACCAAATTCTAATTTCGGTATTGCAAGAAAGAGGACTTGTGTGGGGAAAATACCAAGTGTTTCATTTAAGGTACAGATCATCTGAGAGAGGAAGGCTTTTAACAATTCCACTGTCAAAAGTCTCAGCTGCTCTGATATAAGATGCCATTGCACATGTGTTGGCCACGCGTGCTCACGAGGCAGAGGCTTACTCAGGTGCTCCATGGTGCCACCAGTTGTCAACTGCCATCCTACAGACGACCTACCTTTCCTAGAGCTTTGGCTTAAACGGGGTATAACTGGAGAAGCAATTGTCTTGAATTCATGCCATGTTGCAGTTTTAGCTGAAAGACAGCTGCCACGTTTTGGAAATAATAACGTGGGGTAGGGCTGGCCGAGACTAAACTATTGCTATTTTTAGTAGTCACATACAAAGATTTGGATATTTAGCCTCATTAAAAAAAAATAATCTTTGGCACTTAAGAAGCATCTGAGTGAAGGCTGGTGGCCTGTAATAGACAGGATCTGCCTAGGAAAAAACCTAACAGTCTCTTTAGAGTGCAACTTCTGTGAAATAAGGGTTGTACCTTGTGTTCTCCTTTTTGTGTGCGTGTGTATATGTGCTTACTGAGACCCCAGGAAGCACAGATCTGTTTCCTGATGCCTTGCAGTGCAGGATGTATATAACTACCACGCCTCGGCTACACTGTGAGAAGAAAATATGCTTTTAAATTCTGTAACTGACTGTATAATCTTAGCTTGCTGTCTTTGTACATGAGGCAGTCAGTGCTCTGATACTGAATTTCTTGTCCACAGAATACAACTGCAGATGGTGTGTTAGGAGACAGTGGTGCAACAGCAGCAAACAGCTCTGAATTGCAGGGACGACTTGAGCAAGAAATAAAAGAATTAAAGGTTGGTAGTGGATGAACACCGAACCAAGTCACCTGATACTCAGCCTTCAGTTAGGAGGACTCATACAGTAGGGAAGACTTTGGGTGGAAGTGGTTTGTTTCCTCAGCACCTAAAGTGTTTTGGGCTATGCAGGGGAAGCTGGATGTGTCCTCTCCTTCATTTTTCACTTGGGAAATGTAGGCCTTGTCTGCCTTGAAAGAGTTGATAAGGACAGTCTTGGAAATAGCTTTACTTTGACATGGACAGGCCGGTTTGGCTGGGAGGAAGGCAGCTACTGTTAAGACTTCTACGTGCCTTACTCCAAGTTGGTAGTAAGGGGGATTTGGGTAAGAAGGTGTGTGGGAGCAAGGCCCCAGGGCACTTGGTGGGGTTGGAGCTGTTACAGGTAGTGTATGGAATGTCTTTGTAGGAAACAAGGCTTCAGTTGTTCCTATGCTTATGGTGTAACTTCGTGTGGGATTTTTCTTGTTGCCAGAGTGAAGTCAAGGCTCTTTCTGAGGAAAAAGAATCACTAAAACAGCATCTGGATTCATCCAGTAGTACAGTTGCTATCTTGCAAGATGAGAAAAGTAAACTTCAGCAAGAAGTTGCAGAATCAAAGAAAGAACAGGATGATCTTCTGGTGCTTTTGGCTGACCAGGATCAGAAACTATCTGCACTGAAGATCAAATTGAAGGATCTTGGTGTACCGGTAAGCAAAACAATGGGTCCAGTGAGTTCTTGGGTCCGAGGCAGGCCCGAGCAGCCTGGGTATGGCAACGCTTGATTCACTAAGTCTGGTGAGGTTTCTTTCTCTAAATAGAGGGCTGTTGAATCTACGAGTTGCTTTCTCAGC
The DNA here is from genome assembly GCF_000690535.1 of Cariama cristata. Classification (NCBI taxonomy): domain Eukaryota; kingdom Metazoa; phylum Chordata; class Aves; order Cariamiformes; family Cariamidae; genus Cariama; species Cariama cristata. The sequence continues at coordinate 15,124 of NW_009604223.1, read as the reverse complement.
TTACATTGGCAGCCGTTAATAAAAGATGATGACTGCCTCTTGAAAGAAGTGTTCAGCTTAGGGATGTTGAGAGGTACCTGCCGAACTCCTGTGAGGAAAAGGACTTGTCATGTATATGTCTGGAATGATAGCTGACTGTGTGCCTGGCCTTGCTGCAGCTTATCCTGGCTGCCAACTGGAAAGCAGATGATGGCCATGTTACAATCCTAAGGGATCATTCCACAGATAATACAAGTGATAACTAAAAGCTTTAGTCTGCTGCTTAAGCAGCTCTGCACACTGTCAGGGCAGTTTCTGGGAGCCTTGTCTTCTGGGCCTTTTGTTTCAAGAATCCTTGTGACTCACAGCTGGACATGTGACTGTAAGGTGGACAAAACTAGCTGCTGTGCTGCAGTTGTGGTTGAACACCAGGCTGGAGCCTGGGTTTCCTATTGGGAGACAATAATTCTGTCGTTTATGCAGTCCTTCTTAAAGGAAGGATTACATTTTTGTAGTTAACAGTCATCTGGTTTAGCTTCAGCTGCAGGAATAGGGTTTTAAAGAGTCTGCAGTGGGTGGAGGCATTATTTATATTGAAGAGTGTTTGTAGCAAGTGTAGATCCTGTAAGTGTAGCCAAGGAAACTTTGAGTCTGACTTAAGTAGGGAGAAAGTACCCTGGAAGACATTAGCAGCTTTACTCATGGCATTGCAAAGCACTGGACAGACATGTTTTCCACCTCGACCTATTTGGTGAAGAACGCGGGTTTTAGTTCACCCAACTGTATGGGAAACTGAAGTGCGTATGAAGTTGCTTACTCGAATGTAGAGGGTAGAACTGAGGTGGTGAGCGGTGGCTGTTGTTCCCAGCAGTCAGCCACCCTTAGCAGAGAAGTTAAAAACTGTGTGATGTTACAAGATGACAGCTGCCTTCATTAAGCACTAATTGCTACAGCGTGATAATTTTAGGTTGGCTTTATTTTCACTCCCTCAGCATTTGTCCTGCCTTCAAAAGGTTGGATCAGAGTAAGGGATGTTACTGCTCACAACAGGTCTTAATTTCAGGTTGAAGATGAAGATGATATCGAATCTGGAGATCAAGCAGATGAAGATGAGGATGGGGATGAAGAGGAGCAAGACTGAAATGCTTTTGTGTGTTACCACGAAAACTAGATTGCATTGTTATTGGGGGAAAAAAATCTATTGCTGGTATACAAAGCAAAACATCTGCTTATGAGAAGCAGATGGGAAAATGGCAACTGTGGGACTAGTTATAAGTTGCTGAAGTGTTTGAAAACCCTTCATACTAGGTAAAGCAAACAAAAATCACTGTTTAAGTTCTGCATAAGTATCCCAAATTGTACTTGTTTAGAAGTTGCTTTAGACACTGTTTAAAGCATGGGGATGACAATGTTGCTGCCTCAGTTCGTTGTCATTGACAGAAGTTCTGTGCGTTTGTCTACGGTTTTAACCTTCTGGAACTCTTAACATAATTAAATACAAAAGTATTTGGTTTAACATCTGTCAAATGGAATCATTACCCCTGCCTCCAGCATGGAGTTTCAGTGTAATTTGTGGCTTCCTTTAAAGAGCAGTGGTGAGGTGGAAGGGTCAAGGTGGCTGCGGTGTGCGGTGGCCACTCTGCTGGCCTGTGGGCTGGTTCTCTAGGTGCGGACGGACCTGCACGGCATCGAGTGCCTTGACACCTGATACGGCTGCATTCGGAACCTCCTGGGGGGAAGCACAACGCGAGGCTAATAACATGGAAGAGGTTTCATGGAAACCTGCGCAAGGAAGGTAGTGTTTTTAAGAAGAATCTCTATGGAAAACCAAAGACCAATACTCTCTTTCCAAAGATCTAATGTGCTACTGAGTCAGCACAAAAATAAGTAAAAATCTTGTCGATTACTTGAGTAAGGAAATGATTTATATAACTTATTGGCTCTTGACTAGTGAATAAAAGATAAAATTTTAAAAGAAAAAACTGAATACCGTAAATGCATGAATTTAATTTTTTTGGTAATAAAAATAGGTGTGTCCACTTAGTTACGCATACATTTAATTCTCTTGTCCTGTTTTAATAAAATATATTTTAATACACATGTAAAATTGTCTAAAACCAGTCTAGGGTGGCAGATGAAAGTAGTAATATATGATATACTGGGGCTGTCATCACATGAGTGTATAGGGGTGCTGGTTCAAGTTTTGCGTTTTTCAACAATATGGACTTCAGTAGCTGCTTAACTTCCTTAGAGGTTTTTTCCCTTAATCAACTGATAATTTCAGAAAGACCAGGAAAGAAAGACTTCTTTGAAGTCACCCTATCATACATTCAGCGTGTGTTTAACATGAAATTGTTGGAAGGAGTAGCTCAAATAAGCTCCACTCTTGCACTCCATTCTTGGGCAGATTTTTCTGGAACTGGGCGGCAAAGAGCAAGGATGAGAAGTAATGGTAGAACAGGAGCTGAAATACTCTGTGACTGTGGGGGGCTTACTTCCACACAAGGCCTGGTTCTTATCTTCAGTGTGATTTGCTTTCTGCTGAACACTGCACATCAGCAAGGAGCTGTGAGCAGGCAGCTCACAGGGGTTGCCTGTCCGCCTTCTCTTTTTCTGTGCAAAAGCCAAGAACGAGGGCAGAAGCATGCAGGCCCCAGAAAGCTATTCTAGATGGCTCTGCCGTGTTTACTTATGCTGCAAGAGTTGCAGATAGATTTACGGATAAGAGTACGTTGATTCTGAGGCAGTACTTTTTTTGAAAGGCAGGAGACGCACAAACTACAACAAATAAAAAGCCAGTGCAGAAGGCCTGAAGTGCTCCTGCTGCTTGTTCAGTGATGTGAAGAAGTTCTAAAAGAACTGACAGCTTTGCTGCTTGCAAACCTTCATCACAAACACATTGCATGAATTCAGCCCAATTTAGTGACTTAAACAAGTCTCTTTTCCTAGTATGACTGTACTCTCTTCTTGACATCAAACAGAAGAAAGAAGATACCTTGTGGCCACTGTTTTAAGTGGAAGGTGGTACAATAGCAGCACTGACTGCTAATGGGTCTTGAATTTTATTTTTTTCCCAGTGCCAAGGTAAGTGAAAAGTATTTGCTTTTCATGGGTATTCTGGAGCTCTTGTGTCAAACTGGATTCAGTGATATATCGCTTTTAAAGTTAGCAGGGGGAGTAATAATAACAAGTAGTGTAACTTAATGCCCAAGTTTTCTGTGTTGGGACTTGGTACAAAGTAGGTGAAATGGTATGCTACCATCCTTCCTCACAGGTACTGTAGTCGCAAGATGGGATTATTGCAAACGGCTGAAGAAGTTAAGTACACAGCTCCCACTGTGTGCATCGATATAGGCCGATACTTCTTATCCCTTGAAAATTCTGTTTGTGACTAGGGTTCTCCTTCAGGCACAATGCAATGGGAGTCTTTAAGCATGGTGCCTGTAATCTGTTAAAGAAAAAAATTGATTTAAATCTGGACTTTATGGTATGGGTTTTATATAATGATCTAGATCATTTTGGTCTCTTCGCCCTGGTAACTAGTGATAGGACAAGAGGAAACTCTCAAGTTGCACCAGGGGAGGTTGAGGCTGGACATTAGAAAACTTCTTCACTGTTAGAGCTGTTAAGCAATGGAACAGGCTCCCCAGGGAGGTGGTGGAGTCACCATCCCTGGAGGTGTTCAAAAAAACGTTTAGATGTGGCGCTTCAAGACATGGTTTAGTGGGTTTTGCGGGCATGGTGGCATCGGGTAGAGGATTGGACCTGATGATCTTTGAGGTCTCTTCCAACCGTAATGATTCTATGATTCTATGATTTTAGTTTTCAGGTCCTCAAATGCTCATGTTAGGTTAGACTCACCTAAATTGAATTTTCTCATCACGATGTCTTCTGCAAGATTTAAACAAAACTACTTCTGAGTTTTGGAAACCATGTGTGCCTTTCATTTTCTCCTTTCAGTGCATTTAAGTGTTAGATAGTTCTGGTCTTGCTTGCTTCTGTATTTGCTTGCTACCATGTGCTGTCTCTCCTGACCAGATGCAAGGCCTGTTAACTATTCCCACTGGAATTTATTCTAGTTGGTTAAAACACACAATTAGATTAGCTGGTAATCAGACTGGGGATGGAGCCGTTTGGCTAATTTCAATGGTTCTTACATAAACGCTGTTGATAAGAATTGCAGTAAGACTTTTACTCTAACCCAGAACTTACTTGGGAGTTCCTAGAGGTCAGTGAAAGGTGCTTTGATGTAACCAGGACTACAGTTGGGCTTGCTAAGCCTGTAGCTGTACCCTTGTGCCATTCTTAATGGCACTTTAATAGAAGAGTGGAAAGGAAGGGTATGTTTAGTTTTTAAGGAGTTCAAATTTACAGAGTGATCCAGACACTGGTGTTATCACCTGAAGAAATGGGAGCTCCTTTCTGCATGTCTTGGGAAGTCAGTTTTAAAAACACCTTTTTTTACGAACTCTGGTAGAGGTGACAGCTTCAGTACCCAGGTGTCCTGTGAGTGTTGGCACTGCCACTTGCTGCTGTCAGCAGTACCACCCCCAGGGAGCTGGTGACCGTTTCTCCTACCCTACAAGACAGACCTACTTATTTTTACCTGCTTGAGCCTCTTCCCCCATCACTGTCAGCTGTCCTGTGAAGCAGTGCTTTTCTTTGGAAGCGTTGGATCCTTCAGTAGAGAGAGAGGGTGGCAATGGAGAAGGAGTGGTGTTGGGAAGCCTCATGGCTTTGTCATGTATGGAGAGCCTGGAAATTTGATGTGGCCGGTAGAGCTGGACCAGCAGGGAAATCTGCTTTTCCCTCCCCATGTCCCGCTAGGTGATCTGTGACCTTGCAGGCTCTTTGTCTATTCTACGCACATTTTACATTGCCCCAGATGTTTTTACTTCACTGTCTTCTGGTGCCTTTCTGCAAGGTCTCTAAAAATGCTGTGGGCAGAAATAAACAGGTATTTATGTTAAGTTGTTCCACAGTACGTGATGATGTCCTAGGAAGCAAGCATGCCTCTCTACAGTACAGGGAAGGGGAAGAGAGAAAGGAAGACAGGGGAAAATAAACTAACCTTTTCCTTATGCTGATGAGACAGAATCACCTGCAAAATAAGCATAAACACAGACTCAGTATGTGAAAGCACAAGGCATGTGATCAATGGTCTGGCCTGATCTTGACCAGGAGCTATGAATCTGGCAACCTTACCTGGACATCAGTGCCACTCCTGAAAGATGGTATGCCGCAACATTTTTTTTGTTGCCATTCTCTGCAGTGTTATGGTTGGGAAGTTCTTCCTTTTGGATGCAACTTCAAAATGTTTGAAATTGCAAAAAATGAAGGAAGAGATAACTAGGTGGGGTAGGTAGGAAGTTCAGGAGACAGAGAAACTGGTTACAAACAGGTTTTAAAGAAGCCTGTTCAAAGCACTCTTCCCAATTAGAAAACCTGTTTTGTTGATTATTTTATTGCACCATCCTAGTGGTATCTCTTCCTGCTGGTAGCAGACGTGTCTGTATTATAACTGTAGTATTGTCAGATGGGTGGCCTTTGCCCAGCAGGTATTCACTTGACTGTGCATTCTTGGCTATGTCATGAAAATTAGATTTATTCTTAATTCTTTGGAATCTTTTCTTGTCCCATCATGATTGGGACATCATGAATACAGGGTGTTTTTCCTCACTCTGCACAGCATTTGGATCCTTTCGACATATTCTCTTTGTCAAAGAAAGCAACCGATGATAGTGAGGAGGTAAATACATCATATATTTTTAGCTTGCTTGTTGCACGTACTGATACAGATAAAGAGGCCAAGAGGTGCTGAGCTGCTGAGAGCACAAGGAGTGAAGAGCAGAAGCAAGTAATTCTGGTTATTGTATGCTAACAGTAGAACACCATAACCCACTTGGAGTCTGGAGCTGGTGCTTATGTGCCATGTCTGGACCAGGCAGTGCAAGTCCCTTCGTATACACCCTTCCAGGGCAAGGGTTTTCAGGAAGGGTCCAGTGCTGCCTGGTCTGAACATGAGATACCTTTGTAACTTCTTGAAGACAGCTGCTGCACAATTTTCTGCATCAGTTGTTTGCAAAGTACAGACTTCAGGGAAGCAAAGCAGCCTTACCTGTGTTACGCAGCCTCTGCCTGCCGCTGGTCTTCTACAAGCTCAAAAATCGCCAAACCCTCTTCATTTATGTGAAGTTCTTCCTAGAAAATAAAATCAAAACAAAGTGTTCGGCAGTGCATACAGGCTTAAGGGATATTTTTTTGTAAATACTTTACTAGAAAGAATGTCTCCCTTTCTTTAAACTATAGGAATAAGGGAAAGTTTGAATGGGGAGAGATTGATTGCCGAGCATTCAAATCCCTGGCCTGCGCAGCGCTCAGGTAAGGTGGGTGTGGGTGTCCATGAAACACAGCTGCTCACTAAAGCCCTTTGGCCGGCTGTCAGTGCGGTCAGTGTCAGCGGGACTTCACGCTAGCAAACGTGACACCTCTCGGGATGGGTTGGGTGCTCCCCATACCACCTGCAGCATCGTTCTCTCTTCCATCAAGATTTTTAACCTTTCTGCGCTCCCCTGGCCACCTCGCTTACTGAACCAGTCCATCCTATGAGCAAGGTTTGCCATTGTCCCACAGAGTGGTTTCTCCCTGTGCCCCCAAGAGACACGGGAGAAGAACCAGGACCTTTTTTCTTCTTCCTCCTGAGTGCCCAAGTGTTTGCTAAACAGCATCTCCACTGTAAAGACACAGCTGACTGGGTTACCCCAGCCTTGTGTATTCATGAGCGAAAGGACAACTGCCATCAAGCAAGAACGAAGTCCTTGTGGTTGGCTGAGTTGTGCACTTCTCTTCTGTAGCACAACTCTGTGATGAAAAGAGAAGTGAAACACGTTTTTAATTCGCTCGCTATCCCTATCAATTGCTATTGGAGGTGGGACTCTCATACCACTTATTTCTCTCTGCTACACTGTTGGGCACGTTTCTGCATCACACCTCCTGCCTGCATGGCACCGCTGTGTGCGTGCATGAACGGTCTGTACAGAACAACCTCGGTGCTCGCCCCTTGCAGAAATGGTGTTGGGAAGTGACATCTGCAGCTGGAGTCCCTACCAGGCGAGATGTAGCTCACCTGGCATCCTGATCCAGCTAAAATGATTTTTGAAAAACCATGGGCCCTCTCTGAGGAGGCATGTGGTGAATCTATGTCACTAGATAGGCAGCTACAGCACTTAGAAACTGCTCTCTGCTAATTCTATAGCCCTGTTGTGAAAGCAGTAGGCTTTTCCGTACATATCTGACTCCTTTGCTCCATGAAGCAGGCACAGAACATGACATTTATTTGAAATGACATTTCAGAAACAAGAAATGGGTCTGGACAAGCCTGTGATCGCTTCCTACCCGTTATATAAGAAACCAATAACCTTATGACACCGTTCTTGATCAAGGACATCCTACTGGGAGCAAACTGTGATGCAATGGACTTGGATCCTGAGGCTAATGTGAAGGTCAGGCCAAGGCTGAAAATACCATTGGTGCGTGATGTTGTGCCTTGAAGCTGAAAATTTCACTGCTGGGCAAAGAGGGGACAGTCAGCGGTTGTTAACGGTTGCTGGCAGGCAGCACGTGTTTCACTGGAAGCAATACAATAAATCACAGGGCAGACAGCCTGCTTGATTGGAGGGAGATACTAGTGCCAGTCAAGAGAGCCGTGGCTCTTCAGCCTGCTGCGTTTACACACGGGAAGATCCTTGAGAAAGCGTGTGCTCTGGGGTTAGCGTTACAGAGGGGCCACAGCCTGGCCCCCGTGGCAGCAAGTGACAAATGAGCTCAGCACCAAGAAAAATGACTTGGCCCCCATTGCTGGCGAGTCCTGAGGCACAGGACAGCCGAGAGTTCCCCCAGCCATGTCAGCAGATGCAGCCGTTGCAGCCAGATCAGCATCTCCTTACTGACCCAGGGTGTTGAGGCTACGTGACGGGGTGAGAGAGGTGCTTCCAGCTCACCGGGCTCACGCTGAGCACGCAGGTCGCAAAGTCAGGCCCACACTACAGGAATGAACCATTTCTGGCTCCTCTGTTGCTGTGTCTCTGTTTAGGCAAGGGAAGAACAGTCTGGTTTTTATGCAAGTCCCTGGAAGTGTCACCAAGAAAATCAACTGGGCAGCATGGAGATGTGCGTGGCTCTGCAGTCTCTGCCCTCATCTGAGACGGTCTGCACGGGAGGACTGTGCCCCACATCCAGAGCGCGCGAGGGCTCTCATCTCATTGAAGTTTCACCACCAGTGAGGGGTTCCCAGGCCTTCCCTGATGGCTGCGGAGCTGTCTGGTGCAGCCAGGGCCCTTGGCAGGGCAGGGATTTCTAAACACCCTGTCCTGAGCCTGAGGAAGGCGAGTTGTGCATCCACAACAGAAAACCAGCTTGCTCTTCGGCTTCTTGGCTTTCCGTTGGGTCCAAAGACAGAGCTGGTGCTTATGCACTTCTCAATTGTGCTGGCCATGTATTTCCAACCAAGCAGGAGCCAACTTGCAGAAGCGCTCGAGTCTGAGGAGAAGCTTTGCTGGCACTTGCATGACTCTAAATTTGCTTCTTGAACTCCCGATCACCTGCTCCTCCCCCTGTGGACAGATTTGTTGCCTGTATCTTAACATATTTCCAGGGATGTTACCTGAAAGACTTACTCATTCTGCATCTGACTTACCCCAATTTTTAGCCTGTCCTATCTACTCATACCTCCTCTTTCAGAATAAAATGCAGAGTAGAACAAAGGGTCTGCGTAGCTGCTATTTGCAGCTTAAGACGTGAAATAGGTGCAAAATGGTAGGATCTCTGCTGCCTCAGTGGAGGAAGAGCCAGGTTGCTGCATGCTCACATCTCTGACTCGACAGGCTCCCTCTGTGGTGTGTACTTACATCAGTAAATCGATCACGGGTTTGGACATTTCACTGGGCAAAGAGCTTAGCTCCTCGATACACATACGGTCCGAAGGCAAAGGAGGAATGGAGTTCCCACTAATTAGGGGAGCCCTGAGACGTGTATGGGTTTACGCTATCAGTACAAGTCTTCCTGCACCTCGTTTGGCGACAGATTCTCACTGCCGAACACTCGCAATGCGATTCAGTCTAAACTGAGACCAAAGTACAGCCCAATGTTGTCTTCGTGTCATCTCCCGTGACACAAGCAAGTTGGGTAATGACAGCACGAAGTTGCAAGCGGTGTCTCCACCTGCCCTCCTGGGGTCCCCTGCAACTCACCTGCATGCCTTCAGCCCCGAGAAAGGATGATGCAAGGGACGGCGGGTTGGCTGCGGGCTGCATTCTTCTCCCGGAGGGTGTGCGTGTGGCTGGGAGGGAGAAAGCTGCCGAGGTAATTAGTTAGACCTTGTTTATCCTTCGGCATGTCTCTGTAGCCATCTGGGCCTACCCCAGTGATCCCGGGAGAGGCTTTGCTAGCAGCTGTCCTGGGCTCGCCGAGCTCCAGCGTGGCCACCAGAGGTCACGGTCTTCCAACGCACGGCGTGGAAACCCAGCTGGAGCAGCCCTGAGCTACCGGCTGGAAACCGAGCCTTGCAGCTACCGACCTTACACGAGTGGAAGGGTGTCCAAGCTAAGTAGACGGTTAATTTTATTTTAAACAGAGCTGTAGGGCAAACAGCTAGAATAGAACTTACTCTCCTTCTACCTAAGTCTAGTAAATCTCAACCTAAAATAGTTACGGCAGCCGGCACAGTTTGAGGACGTAAGTTTATCTGGAACAAGAGCTCGTAATGGAACTTGGGTTTGGACTTCAGCTGCAGAGAGCACGTTGCCCACCTGAGGCAGAGCGGCCAGTGGGGCCATCCTGTGCCCCACGCACCGTGGTCCAGGCTCTGCGGGAAGAGCTGTGCCGGCTCCAGGGATGCAGACGGTGAGCCTGCACTGGCAGGAGGGCACGACGGGCACAGGCTCCGTGCTCCAGTGCGTCCTCTTTGCGTGCCCACAGTGGTTCCCTGTCAGTGTGCTCCTGCCCAGTAGTCTCTGAAATCCTGGGGTTTCTGTTGTGTACTTGTTAAGCAGCAAACAAGGCTCTTCTGCCGAATTGCCCAGTAAAGATGGACGTGCCTGGCAGTTTCGAGGTGGTCGGTCCCCTTGTCCCTACTCCTTAGGTGGAACAGAAAGAAACCTCTTCGTGCTCCAGCTGTCAGGCTGAAGTCAGCGCTGTGTCCACTTGGCTTCAAACCTTCCAAACTCCCATTCAGCGTTGTGGTGACACACGTGGAAACCTGAAGGCCTGTCTTTCCACTCTTCAATGGAGAAGCAACAGAGTCTAAGAGGGAGAGTGCTGGACCAAGTTAAATGACCTGTTTTACCACTGATGCACTCTGTGACCTCCACAGATGAGCGGCTTGATTTGCCTCAACCTCCATGCAACTTCCTTTCCTGGGCTTCTGCAAACTTCAGTGGTGCATGTTGTGCTGTATGTGGATACAGACCCAACATCTCTGGCTCTGGGGCTCCTGGGAAGTGCAGGTGAGAAGGCCGGCGCAGCTAGCTCCCAGGCGTTGTGCTGCCCTTCCATCCTCTCCCCTCCCCTCTCACGGGCTCCTTTCTGTTAAATTGCTGCTCCTGAGTTCACTGCAAGGTGACTGGGGGGCTGCTTGTTTACTTATGTCTCGGTAAATCAAGGACTTAGTGAAAAATCACCCAGGTTGGATGAAAAGCTTTATCTGACCAGAAATATCAGCACGCTTGAGATCACACAGGGTGTGAGTGGCAGGCGAAAGTGTTTGAGTTATCTTGTTAAAGGTTTCTAAGTTGTTTCAAAGCACAAAATGGAAAAAAAAATCTGGAACTAAACCCAACGCTAACTCTTCCACATTTTTCAGTGCAAAATGTGTCAATGCCTCTCTCCGCTCACACAAAGACCAGGAACCAGAATGGACTGCCTGAAAGATTTAAATGCAAAAAGCTGTTTATTTGTTGGGAGGGTTGTTTATTGGTTTCTTTTCAGGGGAGTTGTTTTCCCAAACATCTGTTGTCCGGAAAAACATTTTCCCAGGTGGCTAGAGAAGAGAGCATCTGTTGGGATGCCTGGTGAATGAGCAAAGGGCTTCTCCGGCCTGTCACAGCCACGAGTGAGTACGGGAGGCTGCCAAGGGTCTGATTTACTGGAGCTGCTTGCAGTAGGCGGCAGTCGGTTTTGGCCCAGAGCAGCAAGCAAAGACAGCAGATACGGCACCCCAAGGCGACAGCAGCAAGGCGCTCTCCATGCAGTTGGTTCTCCCTTGCTCCCTCTGCCCCAGAGGGTGCACAGCGAAGGAGCACAAGGGCTGGGGCAGCAGAGGTGAGGACAGAGTAGGGTCTGACAGCGTACTTGTAAGGGTAACTGCTCCTTTCTCAGTAGAAACGGCCAAGGTTGTGTCAGCCCACCCAGATGCACAGGCACATGCCAAAGGTAGAGCAGAAACATGCCAGGCTCACTCACCACTCCAGGAAATCCGCTTGGAAAAGAACAAACTTTCTCTATTATGTTTTAAAAATCTCGCAGACATCTACACTCACCTTTTTGTCATAAGCTGTCTGGAGCTGATTTTATCTTGCACGCTATGCACTTCAGTGGGAAGGAAGGGGGTGATGGTTGGGCAACTCATACAAGGCTTCTGCTCTGAGCAGCCTCAGCTGCAGGTAGCTCATTACTCACTCCTCTTCCCGGCAGGGCCCAGACGACCTGCCTTTCAAAGTGCTTCTAAACACATCTGCAGCTGCAGGCCACAGGACCGGCTGCCGTGCCACAACTAATGTGGCTTGGACTGGGGTCTGAGGGGCTTGAATCGCTGGGAGTTCTCCCACCTTCTGGGCAGCCCGAGCAGGTCTGCCTTCCCCCTGCAACCGCTACGGACCAAGGGCAACTGCTGCTTCTGTCCCCCATTTTCTGCTCTGTTGTACGAGAAGGATAAGAAGTACCTTTCATCTAGAGGCTAGAAGCTTTCAGCAGGGAGATTATACCTTCATTCCCAATGATGTTTTCAACACATTATTCTTAATCCAAGACCAGACCTAGAAGCATCTTTTCTCTGGGATTTCCAGCCCACATGGCTGCCTATTTCCCACACATGTGAGTGCATGTCCAAAGGGGAATGGGGTAAATGAGGCCCCTCAGGACTGTTGTTCCCAGCTCTTGGCAGACCGTGCTTTGCCCTGATCACCTGTGTGTCGTGTTGTTGACATTTCCACCACAACCACTGTAGCTGGATACAGTATAGACATCTGTTTGTTTGGCTTGCTTTCAAAATAAAGCCAGATGCTGAAGAATGACATCACTGATGCTATCATGTGCCACCCTTCAGCCTGACCCTCGTGTGCTGCTGAAGCCAGCGTACGTCAGCTACGGCCATGTGCCACCACCACTGTGCTGCTGTGGACATGAAGTCCTACTTCCACAGGTTGTCCCGCCTGCAGTGGTCGACCCAGTGGGCTCAAAGATGTGGCCTTGCCGACAGCACACATAGCCTTGCTCCATGTCTCTGTGCAGCCTCGAGGACTCTGCATTACTGTTCCCTGAATGACAGATGCTACCGAGCAGCCCTGCCAGCAATGCTACGTTTCTCTTCTTGAAGGGCTATCCCAACGACAAGTGTCAAAACTTGCAGTTGTTCAGCGTGTATTTTGCAAGTCCACAGAAGTGGCTGGACTTAGAGCAGCTATGTCAGACACCTGACAATGTCAAAAAGGTGCCCTTTATCCAAAGCTATGCTCTAGATGTGCACTCTTAGGCTGGTTGCATCATCCGTACAAATCCCTGACTTGGCCATCTACAGACAAGTGCTCCTCCTATGCACAAAGAGAGCGTGCGAGTGGCTGAGCTGGGCTCAGTGCTGTGGGTGAAGTGCTCTGATCTGATTACCGTGGGACTTGAGACAATTTCCTGGTGAAGTTTCATATACACTTGAGTCACGTCTGCCCTTTGCTCTGGAAACCTCCTGCTTTGACCTCAGCAGACATCAGAAAACACCAAGTGAGAAATTTCCTCCCACTTCTGCTTTTACCCTTGAAATGTAGCTTTTACAATGGGGCTGGCTATGCAGTATTTTTCTTCAGCCTTCAACTCCTGTTTGAATGTTCCTGGTGAAGCTCCCAGCTCTTCATCAGAGGTTTGTGCCAACTTTTGATTGAGCAGATAACATGACTGTTATTCTTTCTTCCCTATTGCTTCATGGTATGCAACAGGACATTAGTCAAAACAGTTGCTCCCAGGTACCTGCTGTTTCAGGAATGACCTATCTACAAATATCTGTTACTTGCAGATTTGCTGCTGTATTTCCCTGAAGAATCTCCCAAATGAAGTGTCAGGGCAACAGGATTGATGATGTAGCACATTTTTCTGTCTCTGAGAAGATGGCAGGGCTGACAGCAGCTGTAAGTCAGCGCGAGACCAGGAACTGCACAGAGGATCCCTGCTTTCTGCTGAAGCCACTCCTTACATCCAGTCCTCTGCCAGCAGAGGAGAGCGGTACCCCTTTCCTTGGAGGATGCTGGCGAAGATGTGCGTCTCAGTGCCTGTTGTGCCTGGCATTGAGCAATGTGCACGAGCTGACTGAAGCTCTGGGGGCCTGCCTCAGCAGTCTGCTCCCACATGCTGTCCGTCACCCATGCCTGCCAGAGGCCGCCGTGCTGCCTGGAAGGAAGGAGCAAGCTTGCAGGGAAGAGTGCTCTTGCAACGTGAAGCCCACGCTGCCTGCAGCTCTCTCTGTGGTTTTCCAGGCAGGTTTCCAGGTGTGTGTGTATGTCTTGCATCCGTCTAGACCCCAAAGAAACACCCGAGTCCTTGACTCCTCAGGAAAGAAACAGAGGGAGGGAAAGCCCCATTTCAAATGGCCTCTCTCTTAAAAGGTCTCAAATCATGCATGTGCCACATGTGCTTTCCACAGCAGCCCCTTATGTCCAGTTCCCTTGGACACAGGTGAGTGCAGAGCATAACGGTTTCAACCCTTCGTCTCTCCGTTCTTTGGCCGAAGAACAAGAGAAGGCAGGAGAGAGAGGGTTGCTGCTGTGATGGAAAAGCCACCCTAATGGGGTGAGAAATGGGGACCATCTTGCAGTTGTGGCCTAAAGACAATGTCATTCACATGGCCTGCGCACGGCCCCATGCTGCCCACCCCCTCCAATACCTCAGTTGGTCAGAAGGAGAACAGGAGAGGTCCTGCCTGCTCAGTATTTTCTGGATCAAAGCAGAAGGCCAAGTAGGGAGGAAGGAGCTGGCTCCATGCAAGCCGGGTTCTTGTAACACCTCAGGAGAGGTGTCAGCATGTCAGAGCAACAGGCAGCAGCCAGTGCCTGAGTGTGCCTGGCAAAAGACCAAGCGGGCAAAGACAAGCTCTGTCTACTGAGTAAGCAGTGAGCAACCTCCTGTGAGATCTTGGCAGCTGGAGGTATTCTGTAAAATCACAGCTTCCGCTGTGGTGTTTGTTTTGTGTGGAGCTGGGCTGTGTCCCATCGCCATCGGCATGGGGGAGCTGCTCCGTTTGTGTGAACAAAGGCACCCAGGAACCCCGGGTTGCTCGGACAGATCCCAGCCCTCCTGCTGCCTTTTCAGGAGCCAAGCACGTACAGCCACCCCGACATCCTTCAGACGCCACGCAGACCTCAGCGCCGAGAGCTGGTCTTTGACTCAACTCCGCTCTCACTGCCCTAACCGTAAAGGGTGGATTTCTTTAGAAACTTCCAGCCACTGCAGAATAAAGGCTTACAGGTAATATGGCTTCAGACTAACATCCTGCACACCCCGTGCTGACAGAAGAATATGGAGTAAGAGTACAAGAAGCAGTTTTGCCTTCCTATATCATGGCTTTTGTGTTCCTCAAAGCACTAAGACTCCTGGGAGTTGCAGACCCGACAGCTCTAAAGACCACGATGCCGTACAGGGCAACTGCAGCTCTGGGGTGCTGCCGGTCTATGGGGATTTCTGGCTCAATGCTAAGTAGTTTTGTTGTATCTGGGCTGTGCTCTGCTGTGGGGAGGGCTGTTCACACCAAATGCCAGAACTTGAGAGTCTTGCCTGGTATCAGTGAGGAAACTTGAATAAGCATGTATTTTCCCAAACCTGACTTCACAGTTTTCAAAAAACAATTACATTTATAGTATATTATATTATATATTTATGTGTATGTATATAT